>NW_005874740.1:0-14432 GCF_000147115.1 Myotis lucifugus
CTTCAGCTTCGTTTCCTGAGACGTCTGTAAGTGTCTCTCGGTCAGTTCTGAGGGTTCTGGACTGCAAGAGGGCATAGGCCAGGCCGAAGGGACTCCAGTGGTACATGATTGGGGTTGGGGAGGGACCATGGGAGGCTCCAAGGTGTGTCTGGCCTGTCTCGCTCAGTCCTGATCAGCCAGGCCCCAGCAGCAAGCTAACCTACTGGTCGGAGTGTCTGCCCCCTGGTGGTCAGTGCATGTCATAGCAACTGACTGTTCAACCAGTCGACTGTCTGCCCCCTGGTGGTCAGTACACGTCATAGCAAGTGGTTGAGCGACCTTAGCATATCATTAGCATATTACGCTTTAATTGGTTGAACAGACAAGCGGACACTTAGCATATTAGGCTTTTATTATATAGGAGGATTGAAGTAAAATATATATGTGGCTTATGCAAAAATATTTATTATATTTAATTCCTAGAAAACTATGTAACATTTTCTTTATTAAAATGTCAATTAATTTTAGTTATTAATTAACTCCACATAAATAGAAATTATATTAGAGGCATAAACACTGAAACATAATCTATAGTGATTTAGTTATGTATTATTTTTAAAAGTAAAGCAAATCATCAAACTCACATTGTATTATTTCTTTTTAAATAAATTAATAAAATTAGAACCAACATAGCATTATTAATCTATTCTAATGCGAAATTAGGATAGAAGGAAGAAACAGTGTCAGGATTTCATCATTGCCTGAAAAAGGACCAAGCTGAGATATTATTCTTAAGGTTAATTCCTTTACCATTTCTCTAGTATGCAATGTATATATGGGCTGTAATGCTGAATAAGAGCACAACCACGAGAATTATATACAGTAGGTCAAAAGTAGTTTTACAGTTGTGATTAAGCAATAATTTATTGTATTATTATTTATTAATTACTGTTATTGTTTTCCATATGAATGATTGTAAGCCTACTTTTGCCCTACCCTGTACAGGACTGAAAGAATTCACATTATTGGAGAAAATAGGAATACATATGACTTGGCAGGAAGCTGGGTAAAGCTTAGACCATCATCTAAGATAAACTATGAAGAAACTTGTGTATTACTAATTTTTGCCTTTATCTTTTGACCAATGAGAAAATATTGCTTTTCTTTTCTTGATGAATAAAATAATTAATTTTATAGTTCAACATGACAACCTTGTATTAAGTGTACAGAACTGCTAAAATAGGTTATTAATAGAATAAATAATTCAGGCTTTACTTCAATAATCTAGCTGAAAGATGAGGACTGTCCAGATTACATTCTAGTAGTGTGACATAGATAAGTGAAAAGATTTGAAAAATAATTGGGAAGTAAAATGTACACCATGTGGATATTAATGATAGACATGAGAGAATTCAGCATAATTTAAAGCAAAGGCAGGCAAGTATTTGAACTCGATGAATGCAGCAAAAGAAAAGCACTTAGCATTCAAAATTGAATAAACTTTTGGGAGAAAACTAAGGGAATATCCAACTTTTGTAACTGACAGTAATATTGCATTTTAAATTGAGAGCTGGTTTATTGAAGTTTGAAATCATTGGCTTATTTTAGCAGAAATTAATATGTGTTATTAAAGAAATATGTACTAGAAACATAAGGCCAAGTTTTCAGGAAAAGCCCAATGGCCATGATTAGAGCCATCATTCACAGTATAAAACTTAATAAATACTCATTTATTTGTGAATGAGTAAACAAATAAATTAATATATGAGAGGTGATAAAGAATAATAATCAGTATCATTATCAGTACTCTTGTGGTTGAGAATGAGAAAACCTTGTTCTGAGAAAACATTGATAATAGTTATAAGAAAGTTACTGATAGCTTCTGGAGGAATAATTTCAAGGATATTATACTACCCAAAAAAGAAATAAAGTAGTAATAAAATAAAATGTAGCATGACCATTATCATGTGTAATAAGTAAAACAAAAAGCAAAATTAGTCATTTTCTGGTAAAATTCATTAAATTTAGTAAAAAAGTCATACTCTACTGAGAGTAAGCAATCTGAATGCTCACATAAATAGAGATGCTTCTATATTATAATTCTTGAATACTGCTTCATCAAATAGTTTCAGTGCTTCTCTAGCTTAATTATTTTACTAGAGGTCCAGTGCACAAAATTCCAGGAGCCCTTGGGGGATGTCCGCCTGCCATGGAGGCAGGAGAGGCTCCTGCCACTGCTGCTGTGCTTGCTAGCCCTGAGCCCGGCTTCTGGCTGAGTGGCGTAACCCCTGTGGGAGCACACTGACCACCAGCGGGCAGCTCCCACATTAAGTGTCTGCCCCTGGTGTTCAGTGCACGTCATAGCAACCAGCTGTACTGCAGTTTGGTCAATTTGCATATTAGCCTTTTATTATATAGGATGCTGTTATGTTAATTGTGTATAGTAATTGAATGTAATGATAACCTTTTCTTTTATTTCTTTATTAAGTATATTATTTCAGGAGAATGTGAGTGAATTTTCTAAAGCTACACAGTATATCTGTGGCTGAAATGTAATAGAATCTGACATTTGTCTTAATCTTTATATTTCCATGTATTTTCATTATTCAAATTCATCTATGTAATTTTGTTTAAACTTGACCACTTATTAGGTTATATTAAAATAGTTGCCATTAAGATAGAAATAAATATTGACTGAATTATATGCCCAAAATATCCTACCTGATATTATGCTATTATAGTACTATTGGAAAATTTATTATTATTATTATTATTATTATTGTTGTTGCTGTTGTTATTTTCTAAAGGTCAAGTACAATCAATCTTATCAATTTTCTGTTAGGTTTAAGTATTTATGTGTATATCTGTTTGTGTATGGGTGTGTATGTGTGTGTGTGTGTGTGTGTGTGTGTGAACGTGTATGAATGTGTGTGTGGAGGTAGCATTGGGAATTGTCCATGATCCATACATGTCTTTGTAAGAGGGTGAGTCAGAAAACAAAATAAAGTGCAGTACCTGTCAAGATTGTATGGTGTCTTATTTGTTGATTCTCTCTATACCACTAAGACATATCACTTTGTATGTATTATTTGTCTGATAAGCGTACTTTAAAGCGATTCCAGTATAGCTTTGGTGTAACTGATATAAACGCTGGCTTCAATGGGAAGTACTTTGTTCCTGTTAAACTTAGAAAGCACATTATCAAAGGGTAAAGAGTTAAGAAGAGCATGGAGGCTGCCTTGTGTATCTTCAGCTTCCACCTGTCATGCTTGCTGCTTTGAAATATTTATGTCCCTCATTGTTCTGTCAAGTAGAAGACATCCTTGTTAACATTTAGACATCATTTAGGATGCACTTCACAAGCAAACTGTCAAATATTTATGCCTAGTGCTCATTACTTACAAAGCACTTCATGTATGCATCTATGTTTCAATTATTAATGAGGAATTTGGACAGACATTGCTTTTATTATCTGTTCTTCTGAACATTAACTTTTCATATTCTTCCATACAAATATCCTGAGTGGTTTATTGCTTGGTTGAAAGATATTGTCTCTCTTTTTTTTTGTTTTTTACTGTTTCTTTTTTTTAAAACTGAATTTGTTTTGTGCCTACATTTATAGAAAAGTAGATTTAAGAACAGCATAATATAAAATTAAATTATTTATATAAATACAAAGAAACCCATGTGCTCATGTGTAGACTGCCCAAGTTTAACAAAAATACTAGTTTATTTTTAAAAGGGAAACTTAATTCAATATTAAATGTGAACATTTATGAAATAGTTGATCCTTTTAGCCATGTATGGCTAACAGCAAAGCCATCTGTAAGTATAGATGTCCCCCACTTTTTGGAAGTTTGCTTTATACCATTTCACTTTTACAGAAGACCTAAATTAGTACCTGTTTTCACTAACCAAAAGAAATATTAAATGAATTTTCACTTCCATGAGGAAAGGCAAAAAGCAAAAATAGCGTTCAGCGTTTGTTTTGCAGGGAGCCCGTCAGAGGCAGTGCAGCCCCAGCAGCCAGAGTGGTCCCGCCCCGCCTAGCTCCTTCCAAACTACACTCAGCACCTCAGCATCATGCAGCCCTGGCTTTGGTCTGTGTCTGTGAGCATCTTTGCTTCATTTCCATTTATTTTGTGCATCCGTTGACAAGATGTGCCTTGAGATAATGGTTTCTTCACTTCACATCATTTCAGCTTGCCCAAGGTTTCATAGGACACTCTACTTTCTGACAGAGGAGAAACCTGTGTCATGAGAAATGATATTCTTTCCTCGTCTAGTTAATATAGTGGCAGAGGCTCTCATACACAGTTACATAAGTGGAACCATATCAGCAGCTTTTCTTAGTGGACTTAGGAGTCATTTCAGTTTTAAAATTTCTCAGAACTGCAGAAATTATGGGATATCTTTTGATTTCAGTGCCACTTATTGCTGATTTTTTAAAACACATGAAGACCGCACTAGCCGGTTTGGTTCAGTGGATAGAGCATAGGTCTGGGGACAGAAGGGTCCCAGGTTCAATTCCAGTCAAGGGCACGTGCTCAGGTTATGGGCCTGATCCCCAGTAGGTGGCGTGCAGAAAGCAGCCAATCAATGACTCTTTCTCATCATTGATGTTTCTATCTCTCTCTCCCTCTCCCTTCCTCTCTGAAATCAATAAAAGTATATTTTAAAAAATAAATAAAACACATGAAGACCATAGAAATAAGTGGTCATTCACAGTCTCTAAAATAAATGTGGAAACTTGGCATTGCAGTTAATTTTATTTCTGATGCATCTATGAAAATGTTTAATCTCTTACCTCTGATAGTTTAAATAAGTGGAATAATGATTAATAGCATTTGGCTAAGCTTTCCTACCATCATATTTTCCAGTTCTTAATTTTTAATATCTCCTTTATAAATTAGGAGTACTGTTGGCTATGGCCAGTGTGGCTCGGTTGGTGGAGCATCATCCTGTGCACCAAAAGGTCACTGGCTCACTCCCCATCAGGGCACGTGCCTGGTTTGCGGGGTATGTACAGGAGTGAACCAATCAATGTTTCTCTTCCTCTCCCTTTGTCTCTCTCTAAAAAAACACAAAAAAAGCCCCAAAAACAAAAAAGTGCTTTTCTCAAACAGTTATATCAAATTTATATTGGGTAGATTTCTATTAGAATTTATCTATTTTATAAAAATTAATAATTGTTTAACTATAGCACCATGTTGAAAAAATAAGAAAGTGCAATGTGGTAACACTAAAAAGAAGTAACAAAAGTACAATTATATAGACAATAGGAAGCCCAAACGAGTAACAATAGCAGAAGCTATCGTCCTACCTAATGTAAGTTAAGTACTGAACATTAGTATGTCAGATTCATTTTAGAATTTTGAGAAATAGTTAAAATATTATGTAACCGTTAAAAGTCAATTTAAGATAATTTTGATTGTATCACAAACCTGGGGACCTTGTATACTAATAAAAACATAATATGCTAATTAGACTGAACAACCTTCTGGACATCATTTTGGACATCCTTCCAGACAGAGGCAGTTAGGGGTGATCAGGCAGGCAGTGGAGCAGTTAGGGGGCGATCAGGCCAGCAGTTGAGCAGTTAGGGGGTGATCAGGCTGGCAGGGGAATAGTTAGGGGTAATCAGGCTGGCAGGGGAGCAGTTAGGGGGCGACCAGGCCAGCAGGCAGAGGTGGTTAGGGGCAATCAGGCTGGCAGGAAGAGGCAGTTAGGGGTGATCAGCAGGGGAACAGTAAGGGGAATCAGGCAGAGTCGGTTCAGGGTGATCAGGCAGGCAGGCAGGCAGGTGATTAGGAGCCAGTGGTCCTGGATTGCTAGAGGGATATCTGACTGCCAGCAGACATCCCCCAAGAGGCCCTGGGTTAGAGAGGGTGCAGGCCGGGCTGAGGAACCTCCTTCCCTCCCTCCTGTGAACAATTTGGTGCACCAGGCCTCTAGTATTTCATATAAAACTCAATACTATTTTACTACTTTTACTGACTATAAAATTATAATCAAGCCAATTGGAAGTGTTCTCATTTTTAAATTATATTTTCCTCCCTAAAAACTTATACCAAATCTAGGGAAAACATAGATATTATGAAATAATAGACAATAATATAGTCGTAGAGATACTCGTAAGTATTTGAAAAAAATGAAATAAATGTTTTGGTTCCTTCAGTCTTTCAACATATATTTTCGAAGCTTTGATTAATACAAGAAGAAATTAGACAAATTACAGGTGGTGATCACTGTTATGGATAAGAAGCCAGAAGAATTAAGGTTTGAATGCTGTGTTACAGAAAAGTATTTCTCTATAAAGGGAAATAGTAGCACAACATAAAGAAAACGAGGAATCAAACGATGTAAATATTTTAGGGGAGGGTTTTCTAGTCAGAGGCAGTAACACTTGCAAAGGGCCTGAGACACAATTTGACGATTGCTTTCTAGGGATGCCAAAAGGATGCTGTTCTTTATATGGATGAATAAGGGAATCATGTTAGGATATTACATTAGGAAAAGAATGAGAATGGGTGGAGTTAGAAAATATCAGAGACTTCTGCAAAAAAAGATCTAGGAGAGAGGAATTGAGATGATTGTGAGCAGAGGTAGGTAATTGGATTATCTATAACACCTAGGCTTGAATAAGATCACCTGGATTTATAAATGTGCACATGAAAATAAAGCAATGGAGCATTCCTTGAAACATTTTCTTAAAATACAATCCTTAAGGACTAGAGAGTAATGGGAAATGATAAAGGAAGTGAGGGGGCAGGGAATATTTCAAGAAAGAAGTGGGTTTTGCAAAAGTGAGGTTTTTGTGACCTTGAAAAAGTGAAAGTAGAATTCTGATTGTAATTGGTTTGAAAAATAATACAAAAAATCAGAGAAAATACACTTTTTTTCCCCAGCACTTTTTTCTCCTGATAATCTTCAATTTAAAAAATGGACATTATTAGAAATAACTTATTGGGTGGCAAGAGGGGTTTGTTTGGATAGTATGGGGATTGATTCACTTCAGTTTTTCCTGCTGTGCTCTTTCAAGGTCGTGGTCTCTCCTGCTTGGTTAGTGTCAGGGCAGGAGGCAGTTCGTCATTGAAGCTGGTCCTGGTGTTGCCCACTTGGTTTTGCTGCTTTTCTGGGCCTGGAGCTGAAATGCAGCTGAAGCCGACATGTTTTCTCCAGGGAGGTGACTTTCTGTACATGACTGACTTGCTCTGCCAGTGTATTCAGCTCTCTGTCTCAGTTTCCCTATTCCACTTGCCCTGGGTTACTGGCCTGTCTCAAAATGAGTCAAGTGGAGTTCTATGGAGAAATGAGAGAAAATGATAAAGAATCAAAGGATTGGAGTTCTCAATGAGATAAAATAGCTGTAATCAGGATTTTAATGGTTTCTAACTGAAACCATAAAGGCTGGTGTTCAGAGTATGTTGTTTGACATTTAGGTTATGAGGTAGATGCAGTTATTGATAATGACAACTTCTAGGGTATGGACACATAACTGTGACTCAGGTGAAGGGTAAAAAAAAACATTATAGAAGGAAAGATGAGATAAATTAGTTTAATATTGAAACCATCAGCAATGTGGTCAGAAGGAGTGATAGAGAGACTGAGCCATTTTCTAAGACTAAGGATTGAGAAGGAGTATTCAGTCTACTGCCTACCGCAAATTGTAACAGATGCATAAACTAGTGTCATGAGCCTTAACAGAACTGTCTTCTTTCAAGATTATTTTGTCTTCCATTTTCTTCAGGTTGATTAAGATATGCCCAGGTAAATATTTTTATGGTATTTTCCTGCTTGGTATTCTCTGAACTTCATGGATCTGTGGTTTGGTGTTCCTTACCAATTTGGAAAAAATTTACTCATTATTCCTTTAAATATTTCTTCTATACCTTACTCTCTTCATTTGCTCATATTCCCATTATGTGTATTTTATAATTTTTGTTATTGCCCTATAGTTTTGGAATATTCTATTCCAGTGGTTCTCAACCTTGGCTGCACATTTGAATCACCTGGGAATCTTTTTAAGATCCTGATTTCTGGGCCACATCTCTGGAAATTCTGTTTCTTTGTTATCTTGTTATGGGGTGCCACAACATTAACAAAGAAACAGAATTTCCAGAGGATGAGGCCCGGAAATCAGGATTTTAAAAAGATTCCCAGGTGATTCTAATGTGCAGCCAAGGTTGAGAACCACTGTAATCTATTGTTTGTTTGCTTTTAATTCTCTTTGTATTTCAGTTATGGAAATTTCTATTAACATGTTTTCAAGTTCACTGATCATTTCTTCAGATGTATTCCAGTCTGTTAATGAGTCTTCCTTCTTTGTTATGATGTTTTTAATTTCTTTCTGATTCTTTTTTAAGAGTCTCCATCTCTCTGCTAAATTACTCATCTGTTTTTCAATGTTATCCACGTTTTCCGTTAGAGTCTATAGCATTGAAACCATTGCTGTTATAAATTTCTAGTCTGGAATTTGAACATATCTGCCATGTCTGAGTTTGGCTCTGATGTTTGATCTGTCTTTTCTATTTTTTTTTTGTCTTTTATTATTGCTTATAATTTTTGTTGAAAGCTGAATATGATGCACTGGGTAAAATAATTCAGGTAAATAAGTCTTTAGTATGAAGTTGTACACTAATCAGGCTAAGAACTACACTGAATTCACTGTGTACTATAGCTGTTGATGCTAAAGGCTAAAATTCCCTCTGCTGTTCTTGTTTTTGTCCCCCATGTTGTTTTCAGGTTTCTCCAGTCTTCTTTTTTGACATCTGAGATGCAGTTTATTCCCTTGTTTTCCTTCATTATTATACAGTTTTATTCACGTGGTGATAAGGTATGTATGAAAGTGAGGCACTCTATAGTTCTATATCAGGTCTCAGTTTTTTAGTGAAATCATACTCTTGAGCTGTGACTTACACAAGTGATGCTCAATTTTGTTTTTTGGGTGAAAGAATGTGACTGGAGGAGGCTTGAATTTTATATTTACCTTCCCCTAATCCAGTTAGGAAGGTAAATATAAAATTTACCACAGTTTACTAGGCTCACTAACATACTCATGCATTCAGGTCAAGTTAAGAAGAACAAATGCTCTGTGCGAATTTCAAAATGTCTACTTTCCTTCTCTCCCTGCTGGAAGCAACAAGGATTTATTTTTCTGGTCTTCACAATGAGAACCTAATAGAGCTCCCATAAGTAAAATTCATAAAGGGTGTGGGCCCCTGGAGATTTTATCTCTATAATTTGCCCGCTTGGACCCTTTAGAAATTCACAGTTTAGGTTATTCCAGCCCTGGTAGTGCTTCTACCTGTTCTGCATGTACCTCTGCTCCAGTGAGCTATGATGCTCTGTATCCACCTGACTTTCTCTTCAAGTTTGGGGGCAGTGGCTTACACTGCACCTTACTTCTCTGATAGGGCAGCAACAGCTCTCTCTTGTCTGTGGACCAAAGTGACAACTGCCTAATTCCTTACATGTCAGTCCGGCAACCAGAAGTTCTATGCAGATTTTTAGGAAAGATCAAAGAATCAGGTATGGAACCTGAAATAAAAATTAAGGATTGCTGCCTTGCCAGTATTGTTCAGTGGTTAGAGTGTTGGCCAATGCCCTCACCAAAGGGTCTCGGGTTTGATTCCCAGTCAAGAGTATGTACTTGGGTTGCAGGTTCAATCCCCGGCCCAGGTCCAGGGAATGCTTGAGGCAACCAACCAATATGTTATTTTCACATTGATGTTTCTCTCTCTTTCTCCCTCCTTTCCACACTCTCTCTCTCTCTCTCTTAAAAAAAATATTGGAAAAATTATTCTTGGGTAAGGATTAACAAAAAATTAAAAATAAAATAATTAAGGATTACTCCAATTTTATGTTATACAAAGTGTGACAGAGAATTATGTTTCAAGCCAGCCAATATAATGCCTCCTTTTGATGCACTATATAATAATAAAAATTATTTTAGAAAAAAAGAATTAAGTACTGTAGAACACATAATATTTTATTTAAGATTTGAGTTGAATGTATATAACAAATAACTCAGTTTAATTACATATTTCTAACTTGAACATATACTTCTGTTAGCAACATAATTGAATTCTAAAATACAGTGTCTCAGCAACCCTAGCAGGTTCCCTTCACAGATCACTAATCCCATTCACTGGTTGCAACTGCTGTATTATAAATACCAGAGGAGGTCACCATCCATCACAGGCACATTGATATTAAGGGGGCTGCTAGGTCATGATGTGGACTCCACCTCAACATATGTGGAGAAGAATGACAAGTGTACAATTTTGGAATATTGTGAACAACATTGAAAATAATAAAGATTGGCTGCAATGGTGATAGAATCTTGGAAAATAGTGTAATAGGAAAAAGTGCAAACCTAGAAAAAGCACATTATGTTTTAACAAAGCACAAATATACTGTTTAGCTCAGTTGGAAACTTCAGATACTGCCTTAGGCAGCCATGGCAGTTCAGTGAACATATATTTTTGTGAGGCCCATTGAGATGTAGGAATGGGCAGAGTGAGAAGAGGACAGAAATTCAGGAATGAAGATGCTGTGAGAGGAGATCGTAGAAGATAACCAAAACAATTCTCTAGTTTTAGCAAAGCAGACAATGGAAGGTTTTGCAGCTATTATATACACCATCTAACTAGGATTTTTAAGAGTTTAGACAAATAAGAGATTTCTTATTCTGCACACTGTGATAATAATTTGCACTGCCCTACCACTGGAAATAACATCATTTGTAAACATGTTTCTGAGGGCTACCAGTCAATAAATAGTTTCTTTGATCTGCCTTTTTATCTATTGCATAAATACGTAGCTTGCATTTTTCCTAAAGTTGTGTGAGCATCTTTAATTTACAAGTAGATGACACGATGCTCTAACACTGTATGCTCTGGCCATTTTTCATATTGTCATTCTCATTACCCATGAGTATATTTGTTCTAATAGCCAGTAATTTGCTTTGAGAACTAAGCCATTGTTCAGTTATAGAGCTAAGATAGGCCACCTTTTTAACCTGAAAACACAAGTGTGCAATTAGAGATGAAATATATTCTGCACTAGTTCTTAAATTCCAAGTCCTGGCTAGAGCCATTAGACTCAAGGAAGAAAAAGTTGTGGTTATTATAAAATAATGACATTTGGGGCATAAAGATTTTATAAATGGAAGAAAATAGTATTAAAGAAATAGTGGCATTTAAAAGTGAGAGCTTTGTTTCATTGTATGAATACTTAATTGAGGTTTCAGATAAAAATGAATATAAAGTATTTGTAACAGAGTTTACAGCTATTAATAAAAGGAACATGCAATCTCTTTTTATTGGATACAGAGCTATATTAGGAGTTAAAACTTTTCACAAATTTCAGCAGACTTAGGAACAGAAATTTAAACTAACAGGCAAAGTTGAAAGGTAGATTTCAAGAGAGAAAAGGAGTAAATTATTTCTATTGGATAAGGCCCTCAAAATCAAGACTGAGTGAATATTATAGGCAAAGAGAAATTAGGTGCTTAAATGTTTTCAGTATTTTGGTGAGCAGAAAATAAAACAAAGTTTTAGTCTGGATATTTGGATCCAATTTATACAAATTAAGAGATGATAAAGTTTTCTTTTTAAAACTAAACAAAATTTAACAAAAGTCCAATAGTCTCTTGCTCAGGCAATATTGTAAATCCATTTGGAATATAATCCAAGAATAACAGAAAATCTCATTAAGATACAGGATAACTATAATGTTATATTTATCAATCCTGAAATCACATTCCACGAGTAAAACCCACTAATGGGATCATTACTATAATTTTTCATTATAACCCAGATATAGATATAATTTTTATTATTTGGTTTAGACGTAAAGCATACCATCCACTTGTTCGCTCATTTATTGACCTATTCTACTGTTTGTACATCTGTGGTCTTTTCAAGCTAAACTTTATAAGGAATATAAAGTTATTTTTCTTTATTTTTAATTTTTTATTGTTGAAAGCATAACATATGTCTCCTTCCCCCCACTTTGACCTCTCCCAGGCCACCCCTGCCCCCCAGGCAAGGACTTCACCCTCCAATTGTCCGTGTCCTTTGATTATGCTTCTATGCACACAAGTTCATTGGGTGATCTCATGCCTTCCCTCTAAAGTTTGACAGTTATTCATGCTTCTGTCTTTGGGATCTATTTTTGTTCATCAGTTATGTTGTTCATTAGATTCCACATATAAGTGAGGATCATGGGATACTTATCTTTCTCTGGCTTATTTCACTTAGCATAATGCTCTCCAGATCCATCCACAAACTGACCCATGTTGCAAATGGTAAGAATTCTTTCTTTTTAACAGTTGTGTAGTATTCCATTGTGTAGATGTTTACAGTTTACAGTTATTTTTCTTGCAAATAAAAAATAGCATTAATTTTATTTCAATTGTTCTGTATACTTAGTAGATGGTAAAGAAAATGGACACTTAGTAGCTCTCAAAGGAGATATGGCTTAAGAAATGTTAATAAATAAAGTACTATCTATGCTGTGTCCCGATTTCTAGCAATTGTTAAAATGGTATCTATAGTTAATTTAAGTTTATATGATACCAAGAAAATGAGTGCATTTATTAGATGAGAGCTGGTCATTTTCAAAATTACTTAAATGGAGGCAGCTTCCTCTAAATTTTTTTGGGGGGTGCAATGCATTTAAATATAAATACCAAAGAAAAGACTTTACCATTTCATAGATCTCACAACAAATTTGCAAAGAATGTAATGTGCCATTATGGTGTAGAGAAAAATATGATTAAAAATTACATTAATTTGTCATTTTCATTCTGGACTTGGATACATGTTTATTAGATAACTAGAGGCCCGGTGCACAAAAATTTGTGCACTCGGGGGTGGGGGTTCCCTCAGCCTGGCCTGTGCCCTCTCTCAGTCTGGGAACTCTCGGGGGATGACCACCTGCTGGCTTAGGCCTGCTCCCCAGGGGATTGAGCCTAAGATGTCAATCAGACATCCGTCTGGCAGCCCAGCAGCCCTCAGGGGATGTCCACTTGCCAGCGGGGAGCAGGCCTAAGCTGCAGTTGGACATCCTTAGCGCTGCTGAGGAGGCAGGAGAGGCTCCCACCACCACCGCTGTACTGGCAGACATCATCCTGGCTTGTGGCTGAGCAGAGCTCCCCCATGTGGGAGCTCACTGACCACCAGAGGGCAGCTCCTGCATTGAGCCTCTGCCCCCTGGTGGTCAGTGTGTGTCATAGTGACCAGTCATTCCCAGTCTTTCTGCTGTTAGGGTCAGTTTGCATATTACCCTTTTACTATATAGGATAGAGGCCTGGTGCACAGGTGGGGGCCAGCTGGTTTGCCCTGAAGGGTGTCCAGGATCAGGGTGGTGGTCCTGCTTGGGTGCCTGGCCAGCCTGGGTGAGGGGCTGATGACTGTTAGCAGCTGGTCACACCCCCTTCATGGTGGGGGTCCCCACTGGGGTGCCTGGCCAGCCTGGATGAGGGGCTAATGGCTGTTTTCAGACTGGCCAGCGACTGAAGCTCCCAGCCTCTCCTTTTTTTTTTTATTCTGAGATTTATTTACCTTCTATAATTGAAATATTGTTGCCATCACTGGTGCTCCCAGCTCTGAGGCCGCAGCCGGCTGAAAGCAGGTATCTGGGGTTTGTTTAGCTTCTATAATTGAAACATTGTTGCTTTCGGATCTCAGAGCCGGGCCCCGGCAGGTGGGGAACCTTGGCTTCCTCCATCACTGGAGCAAGCAAGCCTCATGTTCGCTTCAGCTGCGTGGCTGCCAGCTGCCATTTTTGTTGGCAGTTAATTTGCATATCACCCTGATGGGAAGTGTAGCAGAGGTACGGTTAATTATCCTTTTTGTGTTTTATTAGATAGGATAGAAGCCCAGTGCACAAATTTGTGCACCAGTTGGGTTCCTTGGCCTGGCCTGTGGGATCAGGCCAAAACCAGCTCTCCAACATTCCCTGAGGGATCCTGGATTGTGAGAGTGTGCAAGCCAGGCTGAGGGACCCACTAGTGTATGATCGGGGCTGTGGAGAGATGCAGGAGGTTGGCCAGGAAGGGAAGGACTGCGGGAGGGCTCCAGTGTGTGTCTGTCCCATCTTGCTCAGTCCTGATCGGCCGTACCCCAGCAGCAAGGTAACCTACCAATCAGAGCGTCTGCTCCCTGGTGGTCAGTGCATGTCATAGCAACTGGTCAACCAGTTGCCTGTCTGCTCCCTGGTGGTCAGTGCTCCTTGTAGCAACTGGTCACCTGGTCGACTGTCTTCCTCCTGGTGGTCAGTGCATATCATAGCGAGCAGTTGAGTGGCCTTAGCATATCATTAGCATATTACACTTTGATTGGCTGAACAGCTGGACAGTTGACCAGACACTTAGTACATTAGGCTTTTATTTTATAGGACTAGAGGCCCAGTACATGAAATTCATGCACTCGGGGGGGGGGTGT
>NW_005874741.1:0-601 GCF_000147115.1 Myotis lucifugus
AACCTTGTCATTAAACAGCTTTATACCTCTAATCTCGGTGTTTTAACAAGGCCTGAAGAAAAGTATGGCTGTATTTATTTGTATTTCAAGGGTTTTCTCACGTTTCTAATCATTTCCATGTACAATCATTGTGTATTTTAAGATTTTTACCAAAATGAGACAGTTTTCTTAGAATTATACACATGAATCTTCAGGTTTTAAACTTCTTTCAAAAAACTCCAGCCACTTCAGCCCAAATACTAAATATGAACAGTATTCTCTTTATTTAAAGGCTTCATACACAAATTCTGAGCTTTATAAATGGCATTTCTTCATGTTTGAAAGAACTTTCTTCAGAAAAACATCAAGTCAGTGTGCCAGAATTGTAACATTATCAGTAATCTTGTCATTTCGCAGCTTTATACCTCTAATCTTGGTGTTTGAACAAGGCCTTAAGGAAAGTATGGCTGTATTTACTTGTATTTCAAGGGTTTTCACGCGTTTCTAATCATTTCCATGTATAATCATTGTGTACTTTTCAGAGTTTTACCAACATGAGACAGTTTTCTTAGAAATATATACATGAATCTTCAGGATTTAAACTATTCTTTCAAAAAACTCC
>NW_005874741.1:701-14531 GCF_000147115.1 Myotis lucifugus
ATATGAACAGTATACTCTTTATTTACAGGCTTCATACAGAAATCTGAGCTGTATGAATGGCAATTCTTCATGTTTGAAAGAAATTTCTTCAGAAAAACATCAATTCAGTTAGCCAGAATTGTAACATTATCAGTAATCTTGTCATTTCACAGCTTTATACCTCTAACCTCGGTATTTGACCAGGGCCTTAAGGAAAGTATGGCTATACTTACTTGTATATCAAGGCTTTTCACACGTTTCTAATCATTTCCATGTAAAATCATAGTGTATTTTAAGAGTTTTACCAACATGAGACAGTTTTCTTAGAAGTATACACATGAATCTTCAGGTTTTAAACTTCTTTCAAAAAACTCCAGCCAATTCAGGCGAAATAGTAAATATGAACAGTATTCTCTTTATTTAACGGCTTCATACACAAATTCTGAGCTCAATAAATGGCAATTCTTCATGTTTGAAAGAACTTTCTTCAGAAAAACATCAAGTCAGTTAGCCAGAATTGTAACATTATCAGTAATCTTGTCATTAAACAGCTTTATACCTCTAATCTCGGTGTTTTAACAAGGCCTGAAGGAAAGTATGGCTGAATTACTTGTATTTCAAGGGTTTTCTCACGATTCTAATCATTTCCATGTACGATCATTGTGTACTTTAAGAGTTTTACCAACATGAGACAGTTTTCTTAGAAATATATACATGAATCTTCAGGATTTGAACTGGTTCTTTCAAAAAACTCCAGCCAGTTCAGCCCACATAGTAAACATGAACAGTATACTCTTTATTTACAGGCTTCATACAGAAATCTGAGCTGTATGAATGGCAATTCTTCATGGTTGAAAGAACTTTCTTCAGAAAAACATCAAGTCAGTTTGCCAGAATTGTAACATTATCAGTAATCTTGTAATTTCACAGCTTTATACCTCTAATCTTGGTGTTTAAACAAGGCCTTAACGAAAGTATGGCTGTATTTACTTGTATTTCAAGGGTTTTCACACTTTTCTAATCATTTCCATGTACAATCATTGTGTCTTTTAAAGGTTTTACCAACATGAGACAGTTTTCTTAGAAATATATACATGAATCTTCAGGTTTTAAACTTCTTCTTTCAAAAAACTCCAGCCACTTCAGCCCAAATAGTAAATATGAACAGTATTCTCTTTATTTAAAGGCTTCATACACAAATTCTGAGCTTTATAAATGGCAATTCTTCATGTTTGAAAGAACTTTCTTCAGAAAAACATCAAGTCAGTTTGCCAGAATTGTAACATTATCAGTAATCTTGTCATTTCACAGCTTTATCCTCTAATTTCTGTGTTTGAACAAGGCCTTAAGGAAAGTATGGCTGTATTTACTTGTATTTCAAGGGTTTTCACACGTTTCTAATCATTTCCATGTATAATCATTGTGTACTTTAAGAGTTTTACCAACATGAGACAGTTTTCTTAGAAATATATACATGAATCTTCAAGATTTGAACTGTTTTTTTCAAAAAACTCCAGCCAATTCAGCCCACATAGTAAATAAGAACAGTATACTCTTTATTTACAGGCTTCATACAGAAATCTGAGCTGTATGAATGGCAATTCTTCATGTTTGAAAGAACTTTCTTCAGAAAAACATCAAGTCAGTTTGCCAGAATAGTAACATTATCAGTAATCTTGTTATTTTCACAGCTTTATACCTCTAATCTCTGGTGTTTGAACTAGGCCTTAATGAAAGTATGGCTGTATTTACTTGTATTTCAAGGGTTTTCACACGTTTCTAATCATTTCCATGTATAATCATTTTGTATTTTAAGAGTTTTACCAACATGAGACAGTTTTCTTAGAAATATATACATGAATCTTCAGGTTTTAAACTTCTTCTTTCAAAAAACTCCAGCCACTTCAGTCCAAATAGTAAATATGAACAGTATTCTCTTTATTTAAAGGCTTCATACACAAATTCTGAGCTCTATGAATGGCAATTCTTCATGTTTGAAAGAACTTTCTTCAGAAAAACTCCAAGAAAGTTAGCCAGAATTGTAACAATATCAGTAATCTTGTCATTTCACAGCTTTATGCCTCTAATCTTGGTGTTTGAACAAGGCCTTAACGAAAGTATGGCTGTATTTACTTGTATTTCAAGGGTTTTCACACGTTTCTAATCATTTCCAAGTACAATCATTGTGTATTTTAAGAGTTTTACCAACATGAGACAGTTTTCTTAGAAATATATACATGAATCTTCAGGATTTAAACTGTTCTTTCAAAAAACTCCAGCCAATCCAGCCAAAGAGTAAATATGAACAGTATACTCTTTATTTACAGGCTTCAAACACAAATTCTGAGCTCTTTAAATGGCAATTCTTCATGTTTGAAAGAACTTTCTTCAGAAAAACATCAAGTCAGTTAGCCAGAATTGTAACATTATCAGTAATCTTGTCATTTCACAGCTTTATACCTCTAATCTTGGTGTTTGAACTAGGCCTTAACGAAAGTATGGCTGTATTTACTTGTATTTCAAGGGTTTTCACACGTTTCTAATCATTTCCATGTACAATCATTGTGTATTTTAAGGGTTTTACCAACTTGAGACAGTTTTCTTAGAAATATGTACATGAATCTTCAGGATTTAAAGTGTTCTTCCAAAAAACTCCAGCCAATTCAGCCCAAATAGTAAATATGAACTGTATTCTCTTTACTTAACGGCTTTATACACACATTCTACCTCTAATCTCCGTGATTGAACATGAACATAAAGATTGAACGGCTCTATTTATTTGTATTTAAAGTGTTTCCTACATGTTTCTAATCATTTACCGGGACTTTCACCGTTAATTTTAAGAGTTTTACAAAAATTAGACAGTTTTCCTAGAAGTATAAACATGGATCTTCAGGATTTAAACTCTGTCATTCAGAAAATGCCAGTCAAATCAGAATCACCTGTAAGTATCAACAGTATTCTCTTCATTTATCAGCTTCATACACAAACTCTGTGCTTTATAAACAGCAATTCTTAATGTTTGAAAGAACTTTCCTCGGATAATCATCATCTAGAGTAGTCGGAATTATATCCATTAACAGAACTCTTACTATTTCACAGCATTCTACCTCTAATCTCCGTGATACAACATGAACATAGAGATAGAACGGCTCTATTCCCTAGTATTTCAAGTCTTTCTTACATGTTTCTAATCATTTCCCGGGACTATCATTGTGTATTTTACGAGTTTTACCAAAAGTAGACAGTTTTCCTAGTAGTATATAAAGGAATCTTCAGGATTTAAACTGTGTCTTTCAGAAAACTCAAGTCAAAACAGAATCAGCTGTATGTATCAACAGTATTCTCTTCATTTATCAGCTTCATTCACAAATTCTGAGTTTTATAAAGAGCAGTTCTTAATGTTGGAAAGAATTTTCTTCGGAAACACATCATCTAAATTAGTCAGGATTGTAAACATTATCAGTAGTCTCGTAATTTCACAGCATTCTACCTCTAATCTCCGTGACTGAACATGAACATAAAGATAGAATGGCTCTATTCACTAGTATTTCAAGTGTTTCTTCCATGTTTCTAATCATTTCCCGGGACTATAATTGTGTATTTTAAGAGCTTTACAAAAATTAGACAGTTTTTCTAGTAGTATATACATGAATCTTCAGGATTTAAACTGTGTCATTCAGAAATTGCCAGTCAAATCAGAATCACCTGTAAGTATCAACAGTATTCTCTTCATTTATCAGCTTCATACACAAATTCCGAGCTTTATAAAGAGCAGTTCTTAATGTTGGAAAAACTTTTCTTCGGGAAAACATCATCCAGTGTAGTCAGGATTGTAAACATTATCAGTACTCTCGTCATTTCACAGCATTCTACCTCAAATCTCCGTGATTGAACATGAACATAAAGATTGAACGGCTATATTTATTAGTATTTAAAGTGTTTCCTACATGTTCCTAATCATTTCCCGGCACTATCATTGTGTATTTTACGAGTTTTACCAAAAGTAAACAGCTTTCCTAGAAGTATATACATGCATCTGGAGGATTTAAACTGTGTCATTCTGACAACGCCAGTCAAGGCAGAATCACATGTAAATATAAACAATATTCTCTTCATTTATCAGCTTCATACACAAATTCTGAGCTTTATAAAGAGCAGTTCTTAATGTTGGAAAGAATTTTCTTCGGAAACACATCATCTAGAATAGTCAGAATGGTAAACATTATCAGTACCCTCCTCATTTCACAGCATTCTACCTCTAATCTCCGTGATTGAACACTTGGATTGCGGGAAACGAGTTAAGTCGGCTCGCGTGAATTGCGCGTACTCCGCGGGAGCCGTCGTAACTCGGTTCATATAGATTTGCGGTGGAGTGCGGGAAACGTGTAAACTCAGGCCGATTGTAACTGCATATTACCAAATATTTGTTTGTTTGCCGTTCACAAAGATACCTACCTGCGTATGCTAACCGTTTCATACCCATTGGGGTAATAGGTATCATAAAAATCCCTTGTAAGTAGAGAACACTTTATGGCGCTGGTCGAATACAATACCGTTAGGGTACCAATGTATTGTTTTCTCATTTTATAACCGATATCCCTGGATATCTCACCATGCAAAAAGAATAGTTATTGAGAAATACTTCTTGTGTCCGGTCGTCTTTAGTTTTGAGTTTTGTGAATATTATTACGGTTTAAATATTTAAATATATTGTGATAAAGACATTCATATAGAATATTTTAACCAAATAAAATAAAATCGTTCCGCAAAGTGTTTGCATAATAATTATTTTTTTATATCAGATATCTATCGGAGTACCGCTATTTTCAGTTAGTATTATTTTTATTTGCTTTAACCTAGAATGTCGCAGCATTCAGACTATAGTGATGATGAGTTTTGTGCAGACAAGTTGTCCAATTATTCTTGTGATAGCGATCTTGAAAATGCGAGTACAAGTGATGAAGATTCTAGTGATGATGAAGTAATGGTGCGTCCCAGGACATTGAGGCGACGAAGAATTTCGAGCTCCAGCTCTGACTCAGAGTCAGATATAGAAGGCGGGAGAGAAGAATGGTCGCATGTTGATAATCCACCGGTCTTAGAAGATTTTTTAGGGCATCAAGGATTAAACACAGATGCTGTTATAAATAATATAGAAGATGCCGTGAAATTATTTATCGGAGATGATTTTTTTGAATTTCTTGTAGAGGAGTCAAACAGGTATTATAATCAAAATAGGAATAATTTCAAACTTTCAAAAAAAAGCCTAAAGTGGAAAGATATAACCCCTCAAGAGATGAAGAAGTTTTTAGGGTTAATTGTTCTCATGGGACAGGTGCGCAAAGATAGAAGAGATGACTATTGGACCACGGAGCCATGGACGGAGACGCCATATTTTGGTAAAACGATGACGAGAGACAGGTTCCGACAGATATGGAAAGCTTGGCACTTCAATAATAATGCGGATATCGTAAATGAATCAGATAGACTTTGCAAAGTGAGACCAGTACTAGATTATTTTGTGCCTAAATTTATAAATATTTACAAACCTCATCAGCAATTATCACTAGATGAAGGGATCGTACCTTTTGAGGGGAAGATTATTCTTTAGGGTATATAATGCTGGCAAGATCGTTAAATATGGAATATTGGTTCGTTTGTTGTGCAAAAGTGATACAGGATATATCTGTAACATGGAAATTTATTGCGGCGAAGGAAAGCGATTATTGGAAACGATACAAACAGTAGTGTCTCCATACACTGATTCGTGGTGCCATATATATATATGGACAATTATTATAATAGCGTCGCAAATTGTGAAGCACTTATGAAAAACAAATTCAGAATATGTGGAACAATCCGGAAAAATCGAGGTATACCTAAAGATTTTCAAACAATTTCTTTGAAAAAAGGTGAAACAAAATTTATAAGGAAAAATGATATATTGTTACAAGTGTGGCAATCAAAAAAGCCTGTATACCTGATTTCTTCGATTCATTCTGCGGAGATGGAAGAAAGTCAGAATATTGACAGAACATCAAAAAAGAAAATTGTCAAACCGAATGCACTCATTGACTAAAATAAACATATGAAAGGTGTTGACCGGGCCGACCAATACCTTTCATATTATTCGATATTGCGGAGGACGGTCAAATGGACAAAAAGGTTGGCAATGTATATGATAAATTGCGCATTATTTAATTCTTATGCAGTTTACAAATCAGTGAGGCAAAGAAAAATGGGTTTTAAAATGTTTTTGAAACAGCTATCCACTGGTTGACGGATGATATTCCAGAGGACATGGACATTGTTCCAGACCTTCAACCAGTACCGTCTACTTCTGGAATGCGGGCTAAACCACCTATATCTGATCCACCATGCAGGCTATCGATGGACATGAGAAAGCATACGTTACAGGCAATTGTCGGAAGTGGAAAAAAGAAAAACATTTTGAGAAGGTGTCGCATATGTTCCGTTCATAAATTGCGCAGTGAGACACGCTACATGTGCAAATTTTGCAATATACCTCTACATAAAGGGGCGTGTTTTGAAAAATATCATACGCTAAAAAACTATTAATTTCTATTTGTTTTGATTTATTATGAAAATTTTATTTTAAACTTTAAAAATATGTGTATATTTTTAGGTAATAAGTATTTTTTGGGTTTTTCGTATTTAGTTTATATATATCGAATTATTTATGTACTGAATAGATACAAAAATGTCTGTGACTGAATAAATTTTCATTTTTTACACAAGAAACCGAAAATTTCATTTCAATCGAACCCATACTTCAAAAAATATAGGCATTTTAAACTAACTGTGATTTTGCGCGGGAAACCTAAATAATTGCCCGCGCAATCTTATATTTTGGCGGGAAATTCACCCGACACCATAGTGTGAACATGAACATAAAGATTGAACGGCTCTATTTATTAGTATTTAAAGTGTTTCCTACATGTTTCTAAACATTTCACGGGCCTATCACCGTGAATTTTAAGAGTTTTACCAAAATTAGACAGTTATCCTAGAAGTATAAACATGAATCTTCAGGATTTAAACTGTGCCATTCAGAAAACGCCAGTCAAATCAGAATCACCTGTAAGTATCAACAGTATTCTCTTCATTTATCAGCTTCATTCACAAAATCTGAGCTTTATAAAGAGCAGTTCTTAATGTTGGAAAGAATTTTCTTCGGAAACACATCATCTAGAGTAGTCAGGATTGTAAACATTATCAGTACTCTTGTCATTTCACAGCATTCTACCTCTAATCTCCGTGATTGCACATGATCATAAAGATAGAACGGCTCTATTCACTAGTATTTCAAGTGTTTCTTACACGTTTCTAATCATTTCCCGGGACTATCATTGTGTATTTTAAGAGTTCTACCAAAAGTAGACAGTTTTCCTGGAAGTATATACAGGAATATTCAGGATTTAAACTGTGCCTTTCAGAAAACTCCAGTCAAATGAGAATCACCTGTAAGTGTCAACAGTATTCTCTTCATTTATCAGCTTCATTCACAAATTCTGAGCTTTATAAAGAGCAGTTCTTAATGTTGGAAAGAATTTTCTTCGGAAACACATCATCTAGAGTAGTCAGGATTGTAAACATTATCAGAACTCTCGTCATTTCACAGCATTCTACCTCTAATTTCCGTGATTGAACATGAAAATAACGATTGAATGGCTCTATTTATTAGTATTTAAAGTGTTTCCTACATGTTTCCAATCATTTCCCGGGACTATAACTGTGTATTTTAAGAGTGTTACCAAACTTAGACAGTTTTCCTAGAAGTATATACATGAATCTTCAGGATTTAAACTGTGTCATTCAGAAAATGCCAGTCAAATCAGAATCACCTGTTAGTATCAACAGTATTCTATTCATTTATCAGCTTCATACACAAATTCTGTGCTTTCTAAACAGCAATTCTTAACTTTTGAAAGAACTTTCCTCGGAAAATCATCATCTAGAGTAGTCGGAATTGTAACCATTAACAGAACTCCTACCATTTCACCGCATTCTACCTCAAATCTCTGTGATTGAACATGAACATAAAGATAGAACGGCTCTATTCACTAGTGTTTCAAGTGTTTCTTCCATGTTCCTAATCATTTCCCGGCACTATCATTGTGTATTTTACGAGTTTTACCAAAAGTAGACAGCTTTCCTAGAAGTATATACATGAATATGGAGGATTTAAACTGTGTCATTCTGAAAACGCCAGTCAAGGCAGAATCACCTGTAAATATAAACAATATTCTCTTCATTTATCAGCTTCATACACAAATTCTGAGTTTTATAAAGAGCAGTTCTTAATGTTGGAAAGAATTTTCTTCGGAAACACATCATCTAAAGTAGTCAGGATTGTAAACATTATCAGTACTCTCGTCATTTCACAGCATTCTACCTCTTATCTCCGTGATTGAACATGAAAATAAAGATTGAACGGCTCTATTTATTAGTATTTAAAATGTTTCCTACATGTTTCTAATAATTTCTCGGGACTATCACTGTGAATTTTAAGAGTTTTACCAAAATTAGACAGTTTTCCTAGAAGTATAAACATGAATGTTCAGGATTTAAACTGTGTCATTCAGAAAACGCCAGTCAAATCAGAATCACCTGTAAGTATCAACAGTATTCTCTTCATTTATCAGCTTCATAAACAAATTCTGTGCTTCAGAAACAGCAATTCTTAACGTTTGAAAGAACTTTCCTCGAAAAATCATCATGTAGAGTAGTCAGAATTGTAACCATTAACAGAACTCTTACCGTTTCTCAGCTTTCTACCTCTAATCTCCCTGATAGAACATGAACATAAAGATAGAACGGCTCTATTCACTAGTATTTCAAGTGTTTCTTACACGATTCTAATCATTTCCCGGGACTATCATTGTGTATTTTAAGGGTTCTACCAAAAGTAGACAGTTTTCCTGGAAGTTTATACAGGAGTATTCAAGATTTAAAATGTGCCATTCAGAAAACTCGAGTCAAATAAGAATCAACTGTAAGTATCAACAGTATTCTCTTCATTAATCAGCTTCATTCACAAATTCTGAGCTGTATAAAGAGCAGTTCTTAATGTTGGAAAGAATTTTCTTAGGAATCACATCATCTAGAGTAGTCAGGATTGTAAACATTATCAGTACTCTCGTCATCTCACAGCATTCTACCTCTAATTTCCGTGATTGAACATGAAAATAACGATTGAACGGCTCTATTTATTAGTATTTAAAGTGTTTCCTACATGTTTCCAATCATTTCCCGGGACTATAACTGTGTATTTTAAGAGTGTTACCAAACTTAGACAGTTTTCCTAGAAGTATATACATGAATCTTCAGGATTTAAACTGTGTCATTCAGAAAATGCCAGTCAAATCAGAATCACCTGTTAGTATCAACAGTATTCTATTCATTTATCAGCTTCATACACAAATTCTGTGCTTTCTAAACAGCAATTCTTAACTTTTGAAAGAACTTTCCTCGGAAAATCATCATCTAGAGTAGTCGGAATTGTAACCATTAACAGAACTCCTACCATTTCACCGCATTCTACCTCAAATCTCTGTGATTGAACATGAACATAAAGATAGAACGGCTCTATTCACTAGTGTTTCAAGTGTTTCTTCCATGTTCCTAATCATTTCCCGGCACTATCATTGTGTATTTTACGAGTTTTACCAAAAGTAGACAGCTTTCCTAGAAGTATATACATGAATCTGGAGGATTTAAACTGTGTCATTCTGAAAACGCCAGTCAAGGCAGAATCACCTGTAAATATAAACAATATTCTCTTCATTTATCAGCTTCATACACAAATTCTGAGTTTTATAAAGAGCAGTTCTTAATGTTGGAAAGAATTTTCTTCGGAAACACATCATCTAGAGTAGTCAGGATTGTGAACATTATCAGTACTCTCGTCATTTCACAGCATTCTACCTCTAATCTCCGTGATTGAACATGAAAATAAAGATTGAACGGCTCTATTTATTAGTATTTAAAGTGTTTCCTATATGTTTCTAATCATTTCACATGACTATCGCCGTGAATTTTAAGAGTTTTACCAAAATTAGACAGTTTTCCTAGAAGTATAAACATGAATCTTCAGGATTTAAACTGTGTCATTCAGAAATCGCCTGTCAAATCAGAATCACCTGTAAGTATCAACAGTATTCTCATCATTTATCAGCTTCATACACAAATTCTGTGCTTTCTAAACAGCAATTCTTAATGTTTGAAAGAACTTTCCTTGGAAACACATCATCTAGAGTAGTCAGGATTGTAAACATTATCAGTAGTCTCATAATTTCACAGCATTCTACCTCTAATCTCCGTGATAGAACATGAACATAAAGATAGAACGGCTCTATTCACTAGTATTTCAAGTGTTTCTTCCATGTTCTAATCATTTCCCGGGACTATCATTGTGTATTTTAAGAGTTCTACCAAAAGTAGACAGTTTTCCTGGAAGTTTATACAGGAGTATTCAAGATTTAAACTGTGCCATTCAGAAAACTCCAGGCAAATGAGAATCACCTGTAAGTATCAACAGTATTCTTTTCATTTATCAGCTTCATTCACAAATTCTGAGCTTTATAAAGAACAATTCTTAATGTTTGAAAAACTTTTCTTCGGAAACACATCATCTAGAGTAGTCAGGATTGTAAACATTATCAGTAGTCTCGTCATTTCACCGCATTGTACCTCAAATCTCCGTGATTGCACATGAACATAAAGATAGAACGGCTCTATTCACTAGTATTTCAAGTGTTTCTTAGACGATTCTAATCATTTCCCGGTTCTATCATTGTGTATTTTAAGAGTCCTAGCAAAAGTAGACAGTTTTCCTTGAAGTATATACAGGAATATTCAGGATTTAAACTGTGCCATTCAGGAAACTCCAGTAAAATGGAATCACCTGTAAGTATCAACAGTATTCTCTTCATTTATCAGCTTCATACAAATATTCTGAGTTTTATAAAGAGCAGTTCTTAAAGTTGGAAAGAATTTTCTTCGGAAACACATCATCTAGAGTAGTCAGGATTGTAAACATTATCAGTAGTCTCGTCATTTCACAGCATTCTACCTCTAATCTCCGTGATTGAACATGAATATAAAGATTGAACGGCTCTATTCATTAGTATTTAAAGGTTTTCCTACATGTTTCTAATCATTTCACCAGACTATCATCGTGAATTTTAAGAGTTTTACCAAAATTAGACAGTTTTCCTAGAAGTATAAACATGAATCTTCAGGATTTAAACTGTGTCTTTCAGAAAACGCCAGTCAAATCAGAATCACCTGTAAGAATCAACAGTATTCTCTTCATTTATCAGCTACATACACAAATTCTGTGCTTTCTAAACAGCAATTCTTAACGTTTGAAAGAACTTTCCTCGGAAAATCATCATGTAGAGTAGTCAGAATTGTAACCATTATCAGAACTCTTAACATTTCACAGCATTCTACCTCTAAACTCCGTGATTGAACATGAACATAAAGATAGAACGGCTCTATTCACTAGTGTTTCAAGTGTTTCCTCCATGTTCCTAATCATTTCCCGGCACTATCATTGTGTATTTTACGAGTTTTACCAAAAGTAGACAGCTTTCCTAGAAGTATATACATGAATCTGGAGGATTTAAACTGTGTCATTCTGAAAACGCCAGTCAAGGCAGAATCACCTGTAAATATAAACAATATTCTCTTCATTTATCAGCTTCATACACAAATTCTGAGTTTTATAAAGAGCAGTTCTTAATGTTGGAAAGAATTTTCTTCGGAAACACATCATCTAGAGTAGTCAGGATTGTGAACATTATCAGTACTCTCGTCATTTCACAGCATTCTACCTCTAATCTCCGTGATTGAACATGAAAATAAAGATTGAACGGCTCTATTTATTAGTATTTAAAGTGTTTCCTACATGTTTCTAATCATTTCACATGACTATCGCCGTGAATTTTAAGAGTTTTACCAAAATTAGACAGTTTTCCTAGAAGTATAAACATGAATCTTCAGGATTTAAACTGTGTCATTCAGAAAACGCCTGTGAAATCAGAATCACCTGTAAGTATCAACAGTATTCTCTTCATTTATCAGCTTCATACACAAATTCTGTGCTTTCTAAACAGCAATTCTTAATGTTTGAAAGAACTTTCCTCGGAAACACATCATCTAGATTAGTCAGGATTGTAAACATTATCAGTAGTCTCATAATTTCACAGCATTCTACCTCTAATCTCCGTGATAGAACATGAACATAAAGATAGAACGGCTCTATTCACTAGTATATCAAGTGTTTCTTCCATGTTCCTATCATTTCCCGGGACTATCATTGTGTATTTTTAAGAGTTCTACCAAAAGTCGACAGGTTTCCTGGAAGTTTATACCGGAGTATTCAAGATTTCAACTGTGCCATTCAGAAAACTCCAGTCAAATGAGAATCACCTGTAAGTATAAACAGTATTCTCTTCTTTTGTCAGCTTCATTCACAAATTCTGAGCTTTATAAAGAGCAGTTCTTAATGTTGGAAAGAATTTTCTTCGGAAACACATCATCTAGAGTAGTCAGGATTGTAAACATTATCAGTAGTCTCGTCATTTCACAGCAATCTCTTTGATTGAACATGAACATAACGATTGAACGGCTCTATTTATTAGTATTTAAAGTGTTTCCTACATGATTCTAATCATTTCATGGGACTATCACCGTGAATTTTAAGAGTTTTACGAAAAGTAGACAGTTTTTCTAGAAGTATATACATGAATCTGGAGGATTTAAACTGTGTCATTCAGCAAACGCCAGTCAAATCAGAATCACCTGTAAGTATCAACAGTATTCTCTTCATTTATCAGCTTCATTCACAAATTCTGTGCTTCATAAACAGCAATTCTTAATGTTTGAAAGAACTTTCCTCGGAAAATCATCATGTAGAGTAGTCAGAATTGTAACCATTATCAGAACTCTTACCATTTCACAGCATTCTACCTCTAATCTCCTTGATAGAACGTGAACATAAAGATAGAACGGCTCTATTCACTAGTATTTCAAGTGTTTCCTACATGTTTCTAATCATTTCCCGGGACTATCATTGTGTATTTTACGAGTTTTACCAAAAGTAGACCGCTTCCCTAGAAGTATATACATGAATCTGGAGGATTTAAACTGTGTCATTCTGAAAACGCCAGTCAAGCCAGAATCACCTGTAAATATAAACAGTATTCTCTTCATTTGTCAGCCTCATACACAAATTCTGAGCTTTATAAAGAGCAGTTCTTAATGTTGGAAAGAATTTTCTTCGGAAACACATCATCTAGAGTAGTCAGGATTGTAAACATTATCAGTAGTCTCGTCATTTCACAGCATTCTACCTCTAATCTCTTTGATTGAACATGAACATAAAGATAGAACGGCTCTATTCACTAGTATTTCAAGTGTTTCCTACATGTTTCTAATCATTTCCCGGGACTATAATTGTGTATTTTAAGAGTTTTACCAAAATTTGACAGTTTTCCTAGAAGTATATACATGAATCTTCAGGATTTAAACTGTGTCTTTCAGAAAACGCCAGTCAAATCAGAATCACCTGTAAGAATCAACAGTATTCTCTTCATTTATCAGCTTCATACACAAATTCTGTGCTTTCTAAACAGCAATTCTTAACGTTTGAAAGAACTTTCCTCGGAAAATCATCATGTAGAGTAGTCAGAATTGTAACCATTATCAGAACTCTTAACATTTCACAGCATTCTACCTCTAACTCCGTGATTGAACATGAACATAAAGATAGAACGGCTCTATTCACTAGTGTTTCAAGTGTTTCTTCCATGTTCCTAA
>NW_005874742.1:0-8968 GCF_000147115.1 Myotis lucifugus
CCTGAGATTCTGCTGCGAGAAATCTTAAAACACAAGGTTGTTTTCTTCAGGGAAAAATCCAGAATTAAATGAACTGTGAAATAGCTACACAGCACTTGAGTCCTAACAGTGCTGCTGTTTCTGCACTTGGCAGTGTTTCTCTCCAACTGTACTTGGGGTGATTCAGATAACGACGCATTGAAACAGAGAAAAAATGACATGACGTGACCTGAATGCGTACAACACAATGATACGCGTGTCCGTTTTTAAAGATTCTGCCACAAAAGGAAAAGGCTTTCCGTTCTGGGGGCGGAACCCCTGGCTACTGGAGCCGGAAGCCCCGCTCTCTACGGGGAGGACCCGGGAGGCAGGTCTCAGGCGCACACATTGTGCTGAGCCCAACGCCAAGGTCTGATCGTGGGCACATCTGCTTTGGACGTCGAATGGGTAAAATGTGTAAGTTACATTCAGTAGATTCTCCTCCAAGAGAGAAATAGTGCAAAGTTCAGGTGAGAATTGGATGTATTTACCCATTATAACCCTACTGTTGGGTCTAGGGCCCTTACATAGGGTTTTGTATCTATTCTGGTTACCATTTTTTTTTTAAAAAAATAGACACCTTTGCCCGGCCCTCGTCACTCAGTGGTTGAGCATCCACCTATGAGCCAGGAGGTCACGGTTAGATTCCCGGTCAGGGCACAGGCCCGGGTTGTGGGTTCCATCCCCAGTGTGAGGTGTGCAGGAGGCAGCCGGTCCATGATGCTCTCTCATCATTGATGTTTCTATCTATTTCTCTCCCTCTCTGAAATCAATAAAAATATATTTCTTTAAAAATAGGCACCTTTACTTACTAATAGCACATTCCTCTTCTTGGCTTTTTGTTGCACAAAAGAGAGAGAGTTAGAGAAAGAAAGGTGAGAAGAAAGGAAAGGAGAAAAAAGAACAAAGGAGAGGGAGGAAGGCAGGGAGGGGACAAGGTGACCCACCGGCCTGCAGCGCTCTCGTCCATGTGCCTCTCGGACCCATGACCGCTGCCGGCGCGGGCCGCCGCTCTGCGAGACCCAGCAGCACGAAACAACTCAAAGACAGACGCAGTGTTTTAATCGTTCACCTTATAAAAGAGAGAAATGCTTGCATACATAAGGCACTAAGACAGGAACTCCTTCTCCAGCTGGTAGCCGGCCGGCCGGCCGTTCCCGCTCTTCGCCCGGCACAGGGGCGGCGTGCAGTCCTGGCTCTGGCCCTGCACGTCGGCGTCCAGCAGGGAGGGCCCGAGCGACCTAGTTCTGTCCCGGGCTCCGAGGGGACAGCCAGGGGTCAGTGCCCCGCCGCCCAGGCCAGGGTCCGTCTGCGCGGGCAGAGGCTCTGTCCTCCCCGGGAAGGCCTGGGGGGCATCCGTGGGGGCTGGGAGGGCGGAGGGGGGAGGCACAGGGGTGAAGGCTCTGTGTTTTCCCCGTGGGGCCTCCAGTGGCAGGGCCTGGAGGGGCAGGTTCCTGTGAGGCCAGGAGGGGTGGGGGGGTCCCCACACCCGCTCGGGGGGCAGTCCTGGAGCTCCCGTGGCAGCAGCTGCTGAGAAAGCAAAGACAGTGCCATCAGAGACCGGGACGTCCGACACAATGCATATCCGACAACTAACCAGCCGGGCCCGTGTGGCTCAGTGGTTGAGCGTTGGTCGACCCAGGAACCAGGAGGTCATGGTTCGATGCCCGGTCAGGGCACAGGCCCAGTTGTGGGCTCGATCCCCAATAGGGGGCGTGCGGGAGGCAGCCGATCCATGATTCTCTCTCCTCATTGATGTTTCTCTTTCTCTCTCCCTCTCCCTTACTCTCTGAAATCCATAAAAATATATTTTTAAAAAACGGAAACCTGACCACCAGCCGGGCTCGCCTGGGCTTTCTGATTTAAGGTGCTATTAATTATTACATATTTAAGTGACTGATGCTTAATTATCCTTTTCCCAGAATCCAGATGATGTGAAAGGAAGGCGTAGGGTAGAATTCGAAGGCCTGTGTGCCTGGTGGAAACACAGCTGTAAATGGAGACACTGGGAAATGCCATCACGTGTCAGGCGCCCAGATGCGGGGTGACACTCTGCCGCCTACAGTGCTGTCCGTACCTGCCCTCCGAGCGCCTACCTGGGGCCAGAGAGGCGTTGCCATCGGACACGGTCCGCCTGTGACTCGCTGCCCTTTTCTTCGAGGAAGCACAGGGAGGCGCGTTCCCACGGGGCAGCTCCGAGGAGGGGGGACCCAGGTGCCTCCACACCCCGCTCTCGGCCTCGCGTCTGGGTGGGGAGGCGGGCTGGCACCCTCCTGCGGCAGGACAGACACCCGGAGTGAGCACGTCGGGGGCGCGCATGCTGTGGGCGCCGCCCTCGAGGGAATCCCCGCCCTCCGCCTGCAGCAGGCACTTGGTGGAGAGGGAGGGCCTGGAGAGAAGACCCAGGGCGCCGGGCGGGGGCAGCGTGGCCGATGCCCGGGGGCGATCGGCGGCCCCCCGGGGCCAGGGTGCCCGCTGCAGGATGCCCTCGCGTTTCTTCCTTTCTTCCCTGGGCCCCGGCTCCTCCGAGGCCGGCACCCGGGGCAGCTCTCGGATGTCCAGGCCCAGGGCCACGGCCGCCAACAGCGCGGTGCAGCTGTACAGGGCGCCCTCCGTCCTTCTCCTGGGGGGCGGCCTGCTCAGAGTGTGGGTCGGGGTCCCCTGAGGGGTGCCGGCGGCTGAGGCAGCATCCTCCCAGTTCTCAGTCTCCGGCGGGCTCTCTCGCTGCCCATCTTTCCCCAGAGGCGGGTCCGCCGGGGCTGGCGCTGAGGGTTTGATCTGCTGTGGTTTTCTGGGCTCTGATCCGTCCGCAGAGGGTTTGGGTTCTTCGCAAGCACCTGAGAAAGGCAGAGATGCACAAAGGAGGAGCGTCTTCCAGGTAAAGTCCTTTAAACTACACGCACAATAGCTCTAGCCCGTTTGGCTCAGTGGACAGAGCATCAGCCTGTGGACCAAAAGGTCTGGGTTCCATTCTGATCGAGGGCACGTACCTCGGTTGCAGGACCCTGGTCAGGGCACGTGCAGGAGGCAACCAATCGATGTGTTTCTCTCACATCAATGTTTCTCTGTTTTTTCCCCCTCCCTCCCACTCTCTCTCTAAAAGATCAATGGAGCTGTAACCGGTTTGGCTCAGTGGATAGAGCGTCGGCCTGTGGACTGAAAGGTCCCAGGTACGATTCCGGTCAAGGGCATGTACCTTGGTTGTGGGCACATCCTCGGTAGGGGGTGTGCAGGAGGCAGCTGATCGATATTTCTCTCTCATTGATGTTTCTAACTCTCTATCCCTCTCCTTTCCTCTCTGTAAAAAATCAATAAAATATATTTTTAAAAAATCAATGGAAAAATATATGCCCTCGGGTGCACTGAGCACCTAGTATAGGTAACCAAACCCCAAAGTATCTACACGAAAGAGGGGAGATGCTGTTGTCAAAGGAAATCCATAGCTTAACGGTGCCCGGACGGAGTGAGCCCAATATGTCCTGGTATTCCTCTAGGACAGCGGTTCTCAACCTGTGGGTCGAGACCCCTTTGGGGGTCGAACGACCCTTTCACAGGGGTCGCCTAAGACCATCGGAAAACACATCTATAATTACATATTGTTTTTGTGATCCATCACTATGCTTTAATGATGTTCAATTTGTAACAATGAAATTGGGGGTCACCACCACATGAGGAACTGTATTAAAGGGTCGCGGCATGAGGAAGGTTGAGAACCACTGGTCTAGGAGGAGGAGTGATGGGGATCAAAAGATTCTAAGAAAGAAGTAGGATGGCTTCTCGGAGGACTCCCTCTGTCTGGACAGGCACAGACAACCCCACGTAATAAAAGCCTAATATGCTAAGTGTCCGGTCGACCGGTCTGCTGTCCAACCAATCAAAGCGTAATATGCTAATGATATGCTAAGGCTGCTCAACTGCTTCTACAACACCCAGAATCGGGGTGTGAAGCAAATTCTGTTTCTGAGGCACGTACCTGGTTGGTCCACAAACAACGAATCCAACGGCATGGTTTTGTGATGTTTTATGAAGAGAGTTGACCAAGGACTGTTGCCATCCGAGAGAGGTCTTATTCTACGAGAGAAAGACACTTATTTTATTTCCTTCCTTCCTTCCTTCCTTTTTAATCCCTCACCCGAAGATATTTTTTCCATTGATTTTTAGAGGGAGTGGAAGGAAGAGGGAGAGACAGAGAGAAACACCGATGTGAGAGAGAGACACATCGATCGGTTGCCTCCTGCATGCTACCGACCAGGGCTGGGCCAGGAGCCTGCAACCGAGGTACGTGCCCTTGACCAGGAATCGAACCCGGGACCTTTCAGTCCACAGGCCGATGCTCGACCACTGAGCCAAACCAGCTAGGGCAAGATGTTTATTTTAATGTAATAGAAACACATAGCCAATTAGCTGTTGAGGAGCTAACGAAGCACAAATAAAACCTTAAAAATCAGACAGATAATATGTCAGAGATTTAACTTTAAATAATAATGAATGCGTATGATAAACTCATTTTAGAAATGGAAACCATATCCAGATATCTCTACAGTATCCTAATTTTTAAATGTTTTATCTTATTATTTATTCATTTACTTAAAAAAATCTTTATTGATTTTTTTACAGAGAGGAAGGGAGAGGGATAGAGAGTTAGAAACATCGATGAGAGAGAAACATCGATCAGCTGCCTCCTGCACACCCCCTACTGGGGATGTGCCCGCAACCAAGGTACATGCCCTTGGCCGGAATCGAACCTGGGACCCTTCAGTCCGCAGGCCGGCGCTCTATCCACTGAGCCAAACCGGTTAGGGCATTATTATTTACTTTTAAAATTTATCTTTATTGTTGAAAGTATTACACAGGTTCCCCTTTCCCCCGCCACCCCATTAACTCCCCCCTCCTGCTCCCACCTCCTCCCCAGCCTTCACCACACTGTGGTCTGTGTCCATGGGTTAGAGGTTATGCATCTATACATGTAAGCTCTCTGGTTAATCTCTTCCCGTCCCCCTGGCCCCCTTCCCTCTGAGATTCGTCAGTCTGTTCTATGCTTCCATGTTTCTGGATCTATTTTGTTCATCAGTTTATTTTGTTCATTCGATTCCACATAGAAGTCTAATTTTTTTTTTTTTTAAGTTAAGTCTGGCCAATGCCGTACTTGAGAGGGTGCTGCCATTTGTCGCAGTACCCACTGGAGCCACCAGGGGGCGCACACGTACCTTTCTTTGCAATCAGTTCTTTCTTTCATTTGGATAGAACTGGGTCCCCAGGTACAGCCTCTCCTCTTGAAATTCCTTCTTACATCCTCAAACTCTTCCTGTCGGCAGACCGTGCTCCTTCCCCACGTTCTGTTGCTTTCATCTGAAGTCACTAAACAGGGAGCATCACTCATTCATCAAGTAAGAAACTTTAAAGTCAGAAGAATCAAATCATTTGTAAAAAAAAAAACAAAACACGCACACAAAAAAACTACCTTGCTCAAAACACATAAACAATGAAGAAGCATAAAAATAACAAATGATTTCTTTCACTGGTGAGCTTTCTCTAATGAGAAAATTCGCACAAAAACTGAAATAAATTAGAAGAAAAGGTACAAAATCTAGGCAAAGTAGTAGCAAAGATTGGATTATTTATTTATCTATTTAACATTCTGTGACAGTTAGAATTTCACTGTATTTGGGGGGGGAAAATAAGAGCCAAGCCCGGCCGGCGTGGCTCAATGGTCGAGCATCGACCTACGAACCAGGAGGTCACGGTTCAATTCCTGGTCAGGGCCCATGCCAGGGTTGCGGGCTCAATCCCCAGTAGGGGGTGTGCAGGAGGCAGCTGATCAATGATTCTCTCTCATCATCAATGTTTCTCTCTCTCTCTCTGTCCCTCTCTGAAATCAATAAAAGTATACTTTAAAAAATGTTATCAATGGAAGAAAACTAGATTTAGGAATGTAAGTCTAAATTTTGTTTTCCCAATAGTTGTGACATCGATTCCATGTCAAATGCTCAGTTACAACCAGTTGAACCAATGACAGAAACAGACACGGGGCCCGGGGGCGGGGAGGCGCTCACGCTGTATGGCCCGGAGCCGCGGGATCACGGTGGGGCTGCTGGGCGGGCTGGACCCGCTGCTGTTCAGACTCCTCCGTTTGTCCAGGTTGGGAGAGGCCTGCACGGTGATTTTGTGCTGGAAATCTGTCAGACGGGAGAGAAAGAACTGAGATTTCCTGGTTTGAAGTTATTTTCACAGCCGCGTCTTCGGCACATAGCAATCAGAGCAAAAACTGCCAGAGAGCCCGGCCGGCGGGCTCAGGGGTTGAGCGTCCACCTAGGAACCAGGAGGTCACGGTTCGATTCCCGGTTGGGGCACATGCCCGGGTTTCGGGCTCGATCCCCAGTGTGGGGCGTGCAGGAGGCAGCCGATCCATGGTTCTCTCTCATCATGGATGGTTCTCTCTCTCCCTCCCCCTTCCTCTCTAAAATCAATAAAAGTATATTTTTTTAAAAAAAGAATCATTAACAAAAAAGAAAATAAAAGTACTTTGTGGTCACAGCACTTTACAAATGGCAGGTACCATTACCTACCTGTAAGGGAGGGTAGGAGTCCAGACAGAGCTGTGCAAAGAACTATGGGAATATATGAAAGAAAGAATAGTAGCAGATGGAAGGGGAGACTGTCTTAGTAAAATGTAAAAAAACATATATATATATATATATATATATATATATATATATATATATATATATTTAAAACTCAGACACAAGTAAGGGACATCCTGGGTGTTCTGCCTTCGTCTTTGATTGATTTTCGAGTGACTGGGGTATTTTTACAGCTCAGGAGGGGCAGAGGTTAACGTGTAGAGTTCGTCTGGGGATGATGCAAATAGTTTCTGTCTGGCCAGAAAGACAATCCCAAAGGTTACGGTTTATTGCCTTTCCGGGCATTAACCAGGTTGGTATTTAACCAGCAATCGAACCCTCACATTCCTTTACTAATGGCCCATAGAGAAGACCTGGTCCCGTTAACACTATCGAACCAATTGGAACGGGTTCCCTCATTCACCAGTGAGTTGAGAAAAATCTCTGACACATGTCCATTTCATATTTGCAGAACCCATAGTTTACTTTATTACCTTAAAGAATCACCTAGTATTTGTGGTTTTTTTAAAAATATATTTTGATTTCAGAGAAGAAGGGAGAGGGAGAGAGAGAAACATCCATGATGAGAGAATCATGGATCAGCTGCCTCCTGCACGCCTCACACTGAGGATCGAGACCACAACCCGGGCATGTGCCCTGACCGGGAATCGAACCGTGACCTCCTGGTTCGTAGATCAGAGCTCAACCCCTGAGCCACGCTGGTCGGGCTGTGTGCTATTTTCTCTTCTGCTTGGCATCTCCTGACACATGTAATCCCTTCATGCTCCCATCACAATGATTTAAGAACATTTTTAAAAGCTTCCCTAGATTTCCTGGTTCTTTTTTGTACCTAACGCACTTTAAACCCTCAGACGGAAGTAATTAAACTATTTGATATATCTTGTCGAAGGTGCTGGCAGCATCTTCCCTGTCCCAAATGACCATGTGACACTAAAGATCCCCAGGAGGCAATAACCCTAACGATGAAATAGCGACAGCTGTCCCGGACTTTCTCCACGCACTCGGAGTCGTGCGATCAGCTGCACGGGAATTCTGCTTTGGTTTCACAAGGAGAAAATCCACTAATCCCTACAAGCAAAATTACCGAAGAGTTAAATACTCGCATGCCGCCCTAGCCGGTGTGGCCCAGTGGATAGAGCGTCGGCCTGCAGACTGAAGGGTCCCAGGTTCGATTCCTGGTCAGGGCACATGCCTGGATTGCAGGCTCAATCCCCAGTGTGGGTGCGTGCAGGAGGCAGCCGATCCCATGATTCTCTCTCATCATTGATGTTTCTATCTCTCTCTCTCCCTTCCTCTCTGAAATCAATACAAACATATTTAAAAAATAATAAAATACAGCCCTGGCCGGTTTGGCTCAGTGGATGGAGCGTCCGCCTGCGGACTGAAGGGTCCCAGGTTCGATTCCGTTCAAGGGCAGGTACCTTGCTTGCGGGCACATCCCCAGTGGGAGGTGTGCAGGAGGCAGCTGGTCGATGTTTCTAACTCTCTCTCCCTCTCCCTTCCTCTCTGTAAAAAAATCAATAAAATATATTTTAAAAAATATAATAAAACACATACTCGTGTGCCATGCTCTGGTTCACGTGGCAGCTCGTGGCTGACGGCACGAGGACCACGCACTGCGGGAAGCAACCGAAGATGCTCCATGTTTGGGGGCCTCCTTCCCTCCCCATGGCTTCCCGGGGCCCAGGCCACACCGCCGAGCGAGCGGCTGGCCCCGGGGTGGCCTGCGGACGGGCCCACCTGAGGGCAGGCTGATGCGGTGCCCGTCCTTGAGCTTCAGGCGGCTCCTCATGAACTTGCCCTTCCTCCGCTTGACCTTAGGCTTCTCCTGGTTGAGCTGGTAGATGAGGATGTTGAGCTCGCGCTCCAGCACGTCGATCTCGCGCTCCGCCAGCTGCTGCTCCCGCCGCTTCAGCAGCTCCTCCTGCGACTTCTGCTGCAGGGCCGCCCGGTTCAGCTCCTCCTCGCGGGACCGCAGCTCCTGGGACAGGGCGACACCCCGACACCACGTCACGTCACGGCCCGGCAGAGGCCGCCCCTGCAGCCCAGACACCCGGTCACCGCGGGCTCAGGGGAAGGCGCCATCGGCAGCCGGCAGCCTGTACGGCCCATCACCAACTTAGAGAAGCATCACAGATATTTTAAAAAATATATATATTTTATTGATTTTTTACAGAGAGGAAGGGAGAGGGATAGAGAGTTAGAAACATCCATGAGAGAGAAACACCGATCAGCTGCCTCCTGCACACCCCCCACTGGGGATGTAGCGGCGCAACCAAGGTACATGCCCTTGACCGGAATCGAACCTG
>NW_005874742.1:9068-14526 GCF_000147115.1 Myotis lucifugus
CACACTGCTCTCTCCTTACCTCTTGCCCTTCTAACCACCTGACACACCAAATGTCCATGAACACATAGCACAGATGTGCATGATCCATTCTAAATGAAATCCAACGAGCCCTGCCGGCGTGGCTCAGTGGTTGAGCGTCGACCTGTGAACCAGGAGGTCACGGTTCGATTCCCGGTCAAGGGCACATGTCCAGGTTGCAGGTTCGATCCCCAGTGTGGGGCGTGCAGGAGGCAGCCGATCCATGATCCTCTCTCATCATCGATGTTTCTCTCTCTCCCTTTCTCACTGAAATCAATAAAAATGTATTTTTTTTTAAAAATCACTGGCCTAAGACTTCATAAGAGCAAAAAAATAAGGTCAGAGGGAAAGCAGCCAGGATGTTCTTCCTTTGAATGAATTTTAAACATTCAGAAGAGAAAGAAGTAAAAAAAAAAAAATCAGGGGTATTCGAACCCCTTGCGGTGCTTTGAACCTGGGAAGCACCGACAGCGTCTCCTGGTTGCTGAGATGACCAAGGAGCCATGTTGGTGGAGTTGCCTGGTTGGCACAGGCCCTTCGAATGGCAAACCCCGACTCGGGGGCAGATGTTAATCATTAACGGTGCCAGGCCTTCAAAGACACCGTGTGCGCCCGGCACACAGAGGCAGACGCACAGAGATCAGCCGCCAGGAATGCGGGGAGGAGCCGGTATCTGCGGAGGCTGCCGTTTACTGAGTAACACGGGCCGGGCCGGCCATTAATCCCAAGTCGGACGCCTCCCACCCTGAGCAATCAGCGAAGGAGAAAGGGAGATAGCGCACGCACCCGGCCGCCCTCCAGCCAGAGGACGCAGCTGGAGACCTCAGAGAGAGAGAGAGAGAGAGAGAGAGAAAAGAAAAAAGAAGATGGCACAGGCTTTCACTGTGAACCGAAGACTCGCGGACGCCATCAAGGCCGTATTTCAGGCGGCACTGCGCACGTCTCATGAGAACAAGCAAGGGCACAGATTTGGCACAGCTAAAAAGTGAGCTCAGCCCGGCCGGCGGGGCTCTGTGGTTGAGCGTCCACCTATGAACCAGGAGGTCAGGGTTCAATTCCCGGTCAGGGCACATGCCCAGGTTGCAGGCTCCATCCCAGTGTGGGGATTGCAGGAGGCAGCCGATCCATGATTCTCTCTCATTGTTGATGTTTCTATCTCTCTCTCCCTCTCCCTTCCTCTCTGAAATCAATAAAAATAGATTTTTTTTAAAAAGTGAGCTCAAAGGGTAACAAAGGAACTACTACAAAACCTCAGAAGGGAGGAGGAGGGCATCCCCTACAAAGCGTGCTTTCTGATGTTTACGCCACACGGAATGAGAATCAACTCACCAGATACACCTCCATTGAGACAATGATCATTCATTAAAAGTAATGCAATAACGTAGCTTAAAGTAACCATGATTCATGAACATGGCTTCCCAAACTTTAAATTCTGTGATTTCAACTTTCATTTTATCCTCCAAGTCCTCTCCCATTCCCCCAAATTTCTCTCTCTCTTTTTTTTAATTTTCGCAAGGAAACGTCTAATTTTAGAATTCCTGAAAACAATTTAGGAGAAGTGCAAAATAAACAGACAAACAAAACCACCCAAAACATCAGTCTTTTCTGTTTCATTTTAAGTCAACCAACTGTATGCAAGTTTCCAAGAAACACGTGAATCATATCGCTGATAATAATCCTTCCGAGAACGCAGGATGGAAGGTTACTTCCCAGGATCGCTTGATTCCTGAGGCCCGGGCTGGGGGTGGGGGTGGCGGCTGGAGCCGGCACCACGCCACCCAGAGCCACCACTTTCCTGGTTCTAAGGCGAACGCTTAACCCTTACTCAGCATTTTACTAAGAAACAGGCACCTTTGCCTGGGACAGTGTTTGTCCCGGGACATTTCGGGGTGCAGAGGCCGGAGAACAGAGGAGGTCCTGCGAGCTGTGTCCCCGGCCATTCTGAGTTCCTCCCCGTGCCCTTGACCCTTGTCCTTGGGACACAGTGTGTCCTCAGTGGAAATCACTGCCCCCTCCCAGCCCCCGGTCGCCGGCTCCCTCGCTCTCAGTCCTTCAGGCCCCTTGCCTGCGGCACCAGATAACCTCCTGTCCTAGGAGCCTGCGCCTCCCTTCTGCTGGCTGGACTGAGTCATTATTAGTAGTATTATTACTTGCTTGTTTAATGGTCCTCCGTCTGCCTCTCCTGCTAGATAACACGTCCACGCGCTACACTGTTTCACGCTTGGTCATTTTCGCCCGAGGCACTGACCAAAGTGCAAGGTACAGTACATGGGAGGCATCCGATAAAGACACGGACGAAGCCTGAGCCAAGTTTCTTCCTGGGCTCCCGATGGGTTTATTTTTATTTTTTAAAATTTATTTTATTGATTTTTTACAGAGAGGAAGGGAGAGGGATAGAGAGTTGGAAACATCGATGAGAGAGAAACATCCATCAGCTGCCTCCTGCACACCTCCTACTGGGGATGTGCCCGCAACCAAGGTACATGCCCTTGGCCTGAATCGAACCTGGGACCCTTCAGTCCGCAGGCTGACGCTCTATCCACTAAGCCAAATCGGTCAGGGCCTGATGTGTTTTTTAACAGGTGAGAGAGACCAGCAACCATTCTTATCATTATTCCGGCTACTGTGGAGTTGAGTTTTTGGATGCCATCAGAATGATACTTTTTTAAATTTTATTTTTTAACCTCACCTGAGGATACTAGTATTTTCAATTGATTTTTTAGAGAGAATGAAAGAGAGAGGGAGAGACAGAGAGAAATATTGATCAGCTGCCTCCTGCACGTGCCCCAACCATGGCCCGAGCTGGGGAGGAGCCCGCAAGCAAGGTACAAGCCCTTGACCGGAATTGAACCTGGGACCCTTCGGTCCGCAGGCCGGCACTCTATCCACTGAGCCAAACCGGCCGGGGCTACTTTTTTCTTTGCTGATCACACATTTCTAGTACAGCTCTGTTTTGTTTTAACCAGAAAGCAGGAATCAATAAATATTGGGGGGAGGGGGGGAAGGACACATATGTAATACCCTTGGTAATACTTATTATAATATTAAAAAAAAAAAAAAGAATGCTTGGGGAGCCCGGCCAGTGTTGCTCAGTGGTTGAGCACTGACCTATGAACCAGGAGGTCATGGTTAGATTCCTCATCAGGGTACATGCCCCAGTTGTGGGCTCAATCCCCAGTGAGGGGGGCATGCAGGAGAAGGCTGATCGGTGATTCTCATCATTGGTGCTTCTATCTCTCTCTTCCCTCCCTTCATCTCTGGAATTAATAAAATATATTTAAATTTAAAATAAATAAATAAATAAATAAATATTGATGTCCGGAAACATTTTAGAAGAATGCCTGCGATGGCTTATGACCCCTGTCCTCCATCAGCTTCATATGTGTGCGTGTGTGCGTGCGTGTGTGTGTGTGTGTGTGTGTGTGTGTGTGTGTGTATCAGGCAACTCAATGCATGTTCTCACCTTTTCCTTTGTTCTCAGCTCATCGAACATCTGCTGAATCTCCAGCTTCCAGTCGTCCTGCATGGAATGAAAGGATTCCTGGGGCATCTCCGTCATGACCGCCCCTTCGATGGCGGTCAGCTGCTCGAGAATTAAGGCGAAAGACGGGCGGATGTGAGGGTCTTGTTGCCAGCATTCTACAACAAACAAGGATCTCATCAATACCGTCCCTCAGCATAGTTCAGATGGCCAGCCCCTGCGGACAGTATTTGTTGAAGGTTTTTTTTTAAAATCCATTAATGATTTTTTTATAGGTCGTTCTTTTTAAAAAATATATATATTTTTTATTGATTTCAGAGACGAAGGGAGAGGGAGAGAGGGATAGAAACATCCATGATGAGAGAGAATCATGGATCAGCTGCCTCCGGCACGCCCCCTACTGGGAATCGAGCCCGCAATCCGGGCATGTGCCCTTGACCGGAATCGAACCCGGGACCCTTCAGTCCACAGTCCGACGCTCTATCCATGGAGTGACACCAGCTAGGGCAAGCCTCTTCATGATGTTGAACATTTTATTTTAGTGTCCATGCCAGTGGCATGCATAATAATGACTACCAGATAAGGCTCATGTTGTCTATCTTATGTGACATTAACATGTGGACATGTGCACGGATGCCCGGCCATGAAGCTGCCCTGGCCAGATGACTTACTGACAGAGCGTTCTATAACTCAGCTCAAGAAAACCAAAGCCGCTAAAACAGCGCTTCTCAACCTGTGGGTCGCGACCCCTTTGGGGGATCGAACGACCCTTTCACAGGGGTTGCCTAAGACCATCGGAAAACACATCTATAATTACATATTGTTTTTGTGATTCATCACTATGCTTTCATGATGTTCAATTTGTAACCATGACATTGGGGGTCCCCACAACATGAGGAACTGTATTAAAGGGTCGCGGCATGAGGAAGGTTGAGAGAACCACTGCTCTAAAACATTATAATCGCAAGAAAGGTTCTAAGAAATAGCCTAATTATTAAGCAAAAAGAACTTGCCGCTTACAAAAAGAGTCAGTTAATTTTTAAGAGAGAAGCATCAAAGATATCAGGTCATGGAAAACCACACCAGCTCAGACTGTAAAACGCTTTTGATCGTTAAGTTAGATTTAAAATAGCAGGTTCGGGGCCAACTCAACGCTGTCTTTGAATTCCACGAGTGCTCTGGATGGAACCTTTATTACCGTGCAGTTGAATTCTGTACCTCAGTGAGTCACCGATAAAAACGGGACTGTTCTTACATCACTTACTTCATCAAAACGTGACCTGACATCCTAGATCAAAGACAAGGTTTCTAACTCTAAGATAGTGTAAGTACTTAAAAGCCTTTGAAAATTAGAACCACAGACATTTCTTGGTGGAAAAAAATACAGAATGCTTGCCCCCGCCGGTTTGGCTCAATGGATAGAGCACTGGCCCATTGACCGAAAGGTCCCGGGTTCGATTCCGGTCAAGGGCACACACCTCGCTTGTAGGCTCCTCCCTGGCCTGGGTCCTGGTCGGGGCACGTGCAGGAGGCAACCCATCAATGTGTCTCTCTCACATCAATATTTCTCTCTGTCTTTCCCTCTCCCTAAAAATCAATGGAAAAATATCCGCAGGTGAGGATTAAAAAACAAACATACATATATATAGATAAATTTTTAAAAAATGAAAAAATATATATATGCTGTAATGAAGGACGCCCCTGGCCCCACAGACCCACAGAGACAGGGGTGCCCACGTACCTTTCATGAGCTTGCGAAGGGCTCAGGGCAGGTGGACGGAATGGGCAGGGTGAGCTTGTTGACCGCCACCCCGTAGGCCACGGCGAGACCGTCGATGCCGCGGTAGGGGACCTCGCCCGTGAGCAGCTCCCACAGCAGCATCCGTAGCTGGAAAGCAAGGCTGCCGTCAAGGTCACTGGGACACAGCTGGGGGACAAAGGTATCCAGGGCTCCCAGGG
>NW_005874743.1:0-10467 GCF_000147115.1 Myotis lucifugus
TACACCAAAGAGTTCACACTGGAGAAAAGCCATATGAGTGTACGCTGATTGTGGGAAACATTTCAGAGAAAAGGCTACCCTCACTAACCACCGCAGAGTTCACACTGGAGAAAAGCCATATGAGTGTAGTGAATGTGGGAAGCATTTCAGTGAAAGGTCTGCCCTCAGGAAGCACCACAGAGTTCACACTCGATAAAAGCCACATGAGTGTAGTGAATGTGGGAAATCCCTTAGTGAAAGCTCTATCCCCAGTGAAGACAAGAGTTCACACTGGTGAGTGTAGTGAGTGTGGGATTCCTTTTAGCTACAACTATAACCTGGTTAGACACCTGTAATTTCACACTGGAGAAAAGAAGTAAATGTGCAGGGAATGTTTTATTTTTCTCACTAAGAATAAGAACACTTAAGGGGCTCCATGGGACCCATTTACATGAATGTAAACCCCTTTAATGAGAACATACACTCTGCTAGATTTGTCATAAAATTTAGGTACAAGTGGGACTTGAAGGATCTGTGTTGTACTTGCTAACATGTCCAGACCTACAACCCAAATGATGTCACTGTGAGTGTTTATCACTAAAGAGATTTCACAGCTAACACCTGCCTCACCTGAGGAGTTTGCATCGATCACATTCCCTGGGTGCTCCGGGGAATGTATTCTGTGTTCTCGCTTCTGTTTGAGGTAATTATGATTCCTCCAAGCTCTTGGCAGTATCTTCATTCATTTCTCTATGACTAGAGAATGGACCTGACCCAGGATTCATCCAGAGCAGCTGTTCTCAGCTAAGCAGTGCTACCTCTTTCAGGGACATAGTGGTACTCACATTATGCTTTGATAAATTTTGGGGGTTTTTTATTCACCAACCTGCAAACTGTGCTCTCCTCTGCTCTGGTTTATGATATTTTTTAAAGGTGTTTTTATATTTGTGTTGTTATTTATTAGTGCATTATTTTCAACACCAACTACTCTAAACCTGAATTTGCCACACTCTGTATTTACCCCCAGTCATTTTGTAATATTTCTGCTTCCCCAACCCTCCATGCAGACATTGATTTACCTTCCTTTACAATAGAGTAGTTCATATTTTTCATAAATTTATTGGCACTATAAGGTGAATTCTCTTTAACAAACACTGGCTTCCTTCATGCTATACAGATGTTTGAGATTTAACACTAACGTTTATATAAATAATTTTTTATTTCTAGAAAATATTGTATTCTATGGATAACCACTTTTACTGTTGAGCTGCCTATAATTTCAGTTATTTCTACGTTTGGGGTTTTAAAAATAAAACAGCTCAGAATATTTTATTCCATTCTTTCTACAGATGTATGTCTTATTAAACTGTTCCACTGTCAGTGAATGTGGTACATTTCAACATATATGGAACTGTGACCTCAAATGGTCAATCAGTTTGCCTTCCCACCCACCTAGAAATTCTATGCAACTCTGCCAGCACATGCAAAGGTTAATCTCTTTAAGTACTAGCCCCATCAATGAGTGTACTGTTAACTCGCTTTTGTTTTAACTTCATTTCCATAAAGATATTTGATGGTGATGATTTCTTCATATATTTCTTTCACTGTCTTTATCTTCTTTGTTAAAATGCTCAGGATTTTTTGTTTACTTTTAAACTTAATTTATTATTCTATTCTAACCAATAGGAGGGCGGTGCAGCCTCTAAGACATATGTTTGAATTTCACTTAGTCCTCAGTGACTCGACTGATTTTTTGGCCATATGGCATTCTTGGTTTTTGAATTCTATAAACAAAATGGTTTTTCTTAATTTTTACCCTATGTATGATTTATAGCCCACTTGTACCATACACTTATACATTTAATCTGCATTGTTAATTCTCCACCAGTGTTCTTTAAGTTTAAGCATTTAATGATACATTGAAGTCTAGGTTTGTGGTAGTTGAAAATTTCCCTGGTGTAAATGTCATAACTACATTCAAACTGCGAAAATGATGGCATTGAACATGGACATAAGATATTTCAGTAGTACATCATTTTCTTTTACTAGTGACTGGGTGTATGGACTTGTGCACATTGAAAGGAAATTAATTAGAAAGTGACAAGTGGGGTGGGACTGGCTGAGAGGGTCTGACACAGCCTAATGCCAACCTCCCCCAGTCCCTCCCCATTAGGCTCCACCTGGGGCAGCGCCTTGGCTTCAAGGGTGTCTGTGGAATGGGTGGGATCCCTCTGGCAGGTGAGGTCCTGTGGCCTGGCCTGCAGGGAATCGGGCCGAAACCAGCTCTCCGATACCTGCTGAGGGGTCCTGGATTATGAGAGGGCAGTTGTCAGGTGACACAACCCAGAATCGGGCTCCCTCCTCTCTGATTCCGGGATGCGTGACCTGAGAATTGTTGTTGTCTTCCATCACTATCTCTCATCCCAGTGGTTCTGGTATCTATCTATTCTCAGATACATTAGTGACTTATTTTACTAAAAACACCTGATAAGTTTCTCCCTGGCCAGAGAGCTCAGTTGATTAAAGCATCATCTCAGTAGTGCCAAGGTTGTGGGTTCCATCCTCAGTCAGGCTCCATGCAAGAATCAAACAATGTGCTGCCACCACGACATAGCCGCTGGTTCTGGAGCCAGAGGCGCCACCAGGGATTATTGGACCCAGCAGGTCGTCCCTGGATCCAGGCTGAGCAATCTGCATTTCCATCTTAACCGCAGGAGAAAGGGTGGCTGGTCAGTGGAATTCTTGCTCCACGGACACGATGCTTTCCAAGCTAGCTCGTCTGCAGACTGTGGCGGGGCGCCCACACCCCAGTGACTTCTACTACATCCGTGGCGACTAAGAAGATGGTCCAAGGCCCTCTATGGTCGGATGACGTTTTTGAAGGGGGAAGCCAAGTATGGGGCTCACAACTAAAGGGTGTCCCAAAATTCACGCAAGAAGTAATTTTGATAGAAAACACAGGTTTATAATTAAAAATTGTAAATTTTTTATTGATTCAAAATGTATACAGTATAGGGTTTTGTATGGAATAGGACAACGGGTAAATGGCCTCCACAGCTTTGCTGGAACACACGCAAAGCCTTGGTCTTCATTGTCTCTGCTCCTGGGCCATAATTGGTACTTGGTAATGCTTATCAAATTGAAGGGATTGAAATCACAGGGTAACAAATATTAAAATCTGATTCAATAAACCAAGTAAAATTGGGCTTTTATTTTTTGTCGTTGTTAATGCTCACGCAAAATTCAAATCTTGCGTGAATTTTGGGACGCTCTTTACCACCTCTTACTGGTTACCCTGGAGAGAGGGACAGGTATTTCCCTGTGGGATGCGGAAGGCAGGAAACGCTTTGATTTTCTGAGTGCGCACAGCGCCGTCAACCAAGGGCATTGCCACCCCAAGATTGTGGATGCCCTGAAGAGCCAGGCGGGGAAGCTGACGCCGATCTCGCGGGCCTCCTACAACAACGTGCCGGGCGAAGACGAGGAGAACGTCACGAAACTCTTCAACTACCACCTGATTCTCCCCATGAGCACAGACAGGGTGGAGGCCGGGGAGACCGCTTGCAAGCTGGCGCGGCGGTGGGGCTGCACCGTGAAGGGCATCCCCAAGGACAAAGCCAAGATGTGTTCGCAGTTGGAAACTTTTGGGGCAGGACTCTGTGTGCCATCTCCAGCTCCACGGACCCCAGCAGCGACGACGGCTTTGGCCCCTTCATGCCGGGGTTCGAGATCATTCCCTACAACGACCTGCCTGCTCTTGAGCGTGCTCTTCAGGATCCAAACGTTGCTGCGTTCATGGTCGAACCCATTCAGGGCGAGGCGGGCGTCATTGTCCCGACCCAGGCTGCCTGAGGGGTGTGCGCGAGCTCTGCGCCAGGCACCCAGTCCTGTTTATTGGATGAGACCCAGACAGGACTGGCCAGGACTGGGCGATGGCTGGCAGTCGGCCATGCAAACGTCAGGCCTGACCTCGTCCTCCTGGGCAAGGCCCTTTCCGGTGGCCTGTACCCCTTGTGGACGGTGCTGTGTGACCACGAGATCATGCTGACCATCCAGCCTGGGGAGCGCGGCTCCACGTACAGGGGCAACCCCCTGGGCAGCCGCGGGGCCAACGCCGCCTGCGAAGTTTTGGAAGAAGAGAATGAGCTCAGGAAGCTGCCCTGGGACATCGTGACCGCAGTGCGTGGGAAGGGGCTGCTGGATGCCACCGTCACCGGGGAAACCAAAGATTCCGATGCTTGGAAGGTGCGCCTGCGCCTTCGAGATAATGGACTTCTGGCCAAGCCTACCCATGGCGACATCATCAGATTCCACCTCCTCTGGTCATCAAGGAGGACGAGGTCCAGGAGGCCTTGGAGATCATCAAAAAGACCATCAGTCTTTTTTTTTTTAAATATATTTTATTGATTTTTTACAGAGAGGAAGGGAGAGAGATAGAGAGTTAGAAACATCGATGAGAGAGAAACATGGATCAGCTGCCTCCTGCACATCTCCCACTGGGGATGTGCCCGCAACCCAAGTACATGCCCTTGACCGGAATCGAACCTGGGACCCTTCAGTCCGCAGCCCGATGCTCTATCCACTGAGCCAAACCGGTTTTGGCAAGACCATCAGTCTTTCTGGGTCCTCCACCAGCTTTCTGAGGGCAGGGCCTGCTTCCCTGGTGTGGGGCCTGCTTCCCTGGGGTGGGCCCTGTTCCCACGGGGCGGGGCCTGCTTCCCCAGGGGCGGAGCCACCTGGGCTGGCAGCTCGGCCACATCCTCATAACAGCCTGTGTGGTGCTGCTCTCAGCGCGGGCTCATTCCACTCCCCTGTGTCTTCAAGGACCTTTTAAAACATGTTATTTTCAGTTCATACATGCTAGAGCGGCATTTATAACCACGCAGGTTGCTGTGTAAGACAACGTGAGGGAGTCTGTTTGATCACGTGTGTGTGTGTGCTGAGGCGAAATGCTCCCTCTGTATGTAGGCAGCCTTTTTGGCAAGTCCCATGTGGTTTTTACAGGTTTTTATCATTTCCTCGCTGGTGTAAATATATTGTATTTCAAAAAGGTATATTGGGTTTTACATAGAAGACTGCTTTAACCTTCTAAAGTTGAATCATAATCACTGAATTTTAGGAAGGATGAAATGGTTAAGCTTATATAAAAGTACTAGGTTTAAATAAACTTTATATTAGCCAACACCAAGACATGTCATTATTTTGAATTGAGAACTAATGTTCAACATTCCCAAATTACGTTTTCAGTGTTGGTATAATTTGTAAAAAATACTCGTTTTCAGTTTTTCTTTAAATTTAAAATAAAGCTTATATTAAAAAAGAATCATGCCCTAACTGGTTTGGCTCAGTGGATAGAGCGTCAGCCTGTGGACTGAAAGGTCCAGGTTCGATTCTGGTCAAGGGCATGTACCTTGGTTGCGGGCACATCCCCAGTAGGAGGTGTGCAGGAGGCAGCTGATCGATGTTTCTAACTCTCTATCGTTCTCCCTTTCTCTCTGTAAAAAATCAATAAAATATATTTAAAAAAAACAGAATCAAACAATGTATAAAATTAGTGGAACACAAAATGGGTGTTTCCCTCTCCCTATTCTCTCTCTTTCTCTCTGAGCAATATATTTGTGTGTTTTTTCACCAAACAAGTCAACACATGCGAACACCATCACAAACCAGGCAGGGACCCTGTGGTGAACCAGCCATAAGGGTTCTCATGAGGGCAGAGCACACAGTGAGGGAGAGGACAGGAGGGGAGGGGCCCTGCTGTCAGTGTGGAGGGTGGGGAACTGGGGCTAAGCTGAAGAGTCACCCACAAGTAATTATGACATCTGAGCTCCCTGAGACTAAACCCTAAGGGGCTGGGAAAAGCTCTGGGCCTGGACATGGGCTTTGTGGTCTCAGCACCTTCCAGCCAGGGGTTGAGACTGAGCTATTCTGGATTCAGGTGGTTGAGGAGCCCAGATCCCTCCCAGGCATTCTGGAGGAGCTCCTGATACTTGAGGACCTCAAATAAGTTCACGTACCTCTGAGCAGCCCATACACTCTCCTAAGCTCCACGGGCATTGTTTGAATCTCTCTATTTTTGCATTTCTGGGTAATTTTCCATTTTCATTTCATTAAAAATACCACTGCCCAACCAGTCCTGGAGGTAGCATGGATGCTCCAGAAAATGGTGCTGTGTGTTTTTAATGGTGAGATCATTCTACCATACAAGCATTTCCTGAAGGAGAGGCTTGGTCTCAACATGATACCACATTGGGGGGATGCATTCCAGGTGGTCTCCCTGCTCCATAAGTTTGGCCTGTGCCGAGCAGACCCTTGCACCGGAGTGAGGTGATGGAGCCTGGACTCTGAGGGACAACATACCGTGGGATGTGAGGTTGAGGGGGCAGAGAGGTTGGGCCCTGGACAGATTTGGTTTTAGGGGTTCCTGCCAGCATATGGGGGTGTGTCTATTGCGTGTGTGTCCATTGTGTGTGTGTCCTGTGGCACTGTCTGGGTGGCCCCAATTGTTTGTTTCTGTGTGTGTGTGTGTTTGTGTGTGTTCCCCTCAAGGTATTGCCTATGTCTACAGTGTGGGTCTATGTGAGCCTGGACCTAAGTCCGGCACCTGAGTGCCCAGAAGAGGCTGGGGGTGTTCTCTACCTGCATGTTTCTGTGCTCGTGTTATCTGTATATTTCACTCTGAGTCTGTGCACCCCAACCACTGACAAGTCATAGTGAATCTCCGGAGAGGTGATGTAGAGGACTACCTGTTTTTCTTCCCCACCACCAGTTGAGCCCCTTATTCTCCTGCTCGTCCAGGCATCTGGTGTCCCTCTGGAGGTCCCATCTCAGGTATGAATTAAGCACAGGGCCAAGAACCTCATGCTGTAGCAAAGTGGGGAATTGGGGCAGACTGTGATGACAGACAGGAGGTATAGAGCGTGGATTGGAAATGTTTGTGGAAGACTGTGCCTTCTTGGAGTAGCTGGGTGATCCAGAATCCTTGGAAAGGAATATGAAGATGGGTGCATGTGGGGGAAAGCTGAGGGGAAGACTTCTAGGCTCCTAAGTCCCCACTAATAATGAGGAACTGGACATCCCTGGAGAGGGTTTCCCTTGCCCATGTGAAAGCTAAGCTGAAAACTAATAGAGGAAGCTGTCTGGGTCTACTCATAGCATCACTCCTGGACCTCTAGGTTCTAGTTATCTACAGGGGGTGCATGGCCACATGGGACCTGGAGGGAGAATTAGGCTCTACTCATTCCAGTGCCTAAAGTTACGTTGTAATCCCTCAGAAACAGCTTCTACTAAGATAAGTTAATTTTTATCACTCAAAGTCTAACCTAAGTTATGGAAATGAAGGGATGACTTTATTCAGAAACCATCATATTTTAGTGGTTAAATGAAAGCCACGAGGGGGCTGAAACCGGTTTGGCTCAGTGGACAGAGCATCGGCCTGCAGACTGAAAGGTCCCAGGTTCGATTCCGGTCAAGGGCATGTACCTGAGTTGCGGGCACATCCCCACTAGGAGATGTGCAGGAGGCAGCTGATCGATGTTTCTCTCTCATCGATGTTTCTAGCTCTCTATCTCTCTCCCTTCCTCTCTGTAAAAAATCAATAAAATATATTTTTTTTAAAAAAAGAAAGCCAGGAGGGGATCATGACTATGACACTAATTACGTGGGGTTTTTCTGAGATCAGCGATAATGATACTATTAGCCTCCCAGGTAAAAGAAGACACATTGACTGCATTCAAATGAATCTCTGATAACTGTTCTAGAGAGATTGCTCTGGATTTAATGCTATGTTCTTGTAAATTCAATACCTTAATTATTAAATTTTTCTCTTTTTTTTAATCCTCAGCTGAGGATATGTTTATTGATTTTAGATAAAGAATAAAGGGAAACAGGGAGATAAATAAGTAAACATTAATGGGAGAGGAACATGGATCAGTTGCCTTTCATACATGCCCCAACCAGGGATCAAATCCACAATCTATTGTGTGTGGGGGGGAGTACATTATGAGATGATTCTCCAACCCACTGTACTACCTCGTCAAGACAGCACCTCAGTTCTTAATGTTTCCTTCAAAACAGTGTATTACTATGTCTGAGCATTAAGGGGAGTGTTGCTTTGCTTGTCAGTGTTGGTTGTATGTGTGACTTGCTGCCCCTTTGAGTGTTCCTGATTGTATCTGTTTTTTATTTTCTTTGTGTCTGTCTACTGTGTCCACGTATGTCCCTTCTGGTGTGTGCCTGTGTGTGTCCATCGTGTGTGTGGGTGTGCATCATGACGCTGTCTTGTTCCCATGTGTTCTTATCTGTGTGTATTTGTGTATTCCCCTCAAAGTGATGTCCGAGTCTAAGTCTGGGTCTGTGTGAGCCTGGCCACAAGCCCTGCACCTGAGAGTCCATCTTTGCCTGGGGGTGTTCTTTACCCGTGCATTTGTGTGCTTATGATGTCTGATTGTTCCCTGTGAGATTGTATGTGTGCACACCAGCAACAGACAAATGCATAGGCAATCTCCACAGGGGTGATTTAGAAGACATTATGTTCTTCTCTGCTCCCCAGGCTGAGACCCTTCTCTTCCAAGCCACTGTTATACCCCTTTGGGTCCCATCTCAGGTTCATGGATGGATGAAGTGAAGGGTCATAGAACTGCAGGACTGCAGGCTGAGAGAAGTTGGAGAATTGGGAAAGACTGGTGGCAGAATTGAAGAATAGAGTGTGGAGGCACTGTTTTTGGCGGACTATAAGCCTTTGAGGAGGATCTGGAAGATCCTGAATCCCTGAAAAGGAACCACTGGATGGGTGCATATGGGGGAAAGCTGAGGGTGAAGAATCCTAGGACCCTAATTCCCCCTTAGGAATGAGGAACTGGATACCCCTGGAGAAGGCTGGCATACCCGGGTGGTCCTCCTGGTCCCTGAAGAGAAGGTCAATCCCTTGCCATTTGTAAGCTATGCTGACACCTAATAAGGAATGTGCCTGGGGTTGCTTGGAGCATCACTTTATGACCCCTGGACTCTCATCATTTACTGGGTGAGCTTGGACACTCAGGAACGTTGAGACAAGGAGGGAAAATTAGGCCCAGTGCTCCCTCCAATGGAGATGAAGAGAACAATGCAGGGACCACATTTAGCACAGGTTCAGGCACAAATGAATGGGAACCTAGGACCAACATTGATGTTAATGTCAGCATTTTTACATTCAGCCCCACCTGATGGAGCCCTCACCTGAACTATGCAAATGATAGAGACTCGGAGACAGAGTAGTGACTGATATTAATTTCAAAGAACATGGATGCTGGAATGCTTGCAGTCCTGTACCTTCCAATAAACATTCTAAACATGTGGATCTTCACCAGGAACATAGTGGGGGAACCGAGGCAGCCAGGGATTTATTAAAGATCACACTCAAAAGTGGGCTCTGAGTTCATGGCCAATGACTTCTGACCAAATTCCTCTTATTGAAGTTCACTCCTTTGAATCTAGGCAGTAGTGGTTGTGGGCAGCTCTGGGGCAAAATGCACCTGGATGAGGGGGAAGGGAACCATCTGAACTAATTTCCACTGTCACTTCCTACCAATCTTCACTGCTCTTCTTCGCCCATACACAGCCCCAAAAGAGGCTGGCCCCATGTAGTCACATGAATGTGGCCAACAAGTATGTCAGACTTCCCTCCTGACCACCTGAATTTGCTGCAGCCCTGTGAAGTGCTTTGACCAATGAAATGTGCTGAGCGTGAAACCTGTCACTACTAAGAGAAAAGTCTGGAAGCACTGAGGCTTGCCACCATCTCTGTACATCTCTGATATATCCAGGAGGTATGTATATGGTGGCTTCTCTTTATACAAGTCTCAGGAGAATTAGGGAGATCATGTGGCATGAACAAGAAAGATACCTTCTTTAATATAAAAACCAATAAATCTTTGGGTCTGTTTGTAATTTATAATAACATCTAGCCAATCCTAATAGTTACAGAGCCTAACAGTAGAAGCCAGAACTCTGTTGTTAGAGACACATGGGTTTGTCTTCCAGCCCTGCCTTTTATTAACTCTATAATCATGCAATTTATGTTGAAATAGTTCATGTAAAGCATTGAATCCAGGGCTTGGCACATGTAGTGAACATTCAGTAACTCTTAGCTCCATAGTTTCACAATGTGTAATGACTGCAAACATGCAGACAATGTAGGAAATGTCAACTTGTTGGCCATGAACCCTTTAAAATTTTGTTTTTAAACAACTCGGAGAGGATTATGTACATTTTCTCCTATCTTGATTTTTCTATTAATAATAAGATGTTTTGATAAAAAATAAAGTATCTGATGGCTGGAGTGGGTCTGTTGGTTGAGTGTAGTCCCATGCACAGAAAGGTTACCAGTTAGATTCCTTGTGAGGCACAAGCCAAGTTTTCTGGGTGTAAGCCTAGTGGGTGGGGGCCATGCAGGAGGCACCAATCAGTGCTTTTCTCTTTTCCTTCCTTCATTCTCTCTATAAAAATCAA
>NW_005874743.1:12600-16550 GCF_000147115.1 Myotis lucifugus
TTTGATTTGCATCTCTCGGATGATTAGTGACTTTGAGCATGTTTTCATATGTCTCTTGGCTTTCTGAATGTCCTCTTTTGAAAGGTGTCTATTTAGATCCTTTGCCCATTTTTGATTGGATTGTTTATCTTCCCTTTTGTTAAGTTGTATAGGTTCCCTATAAATTTTGGAGATTAGGCCCTTATCAGATATGACATTGGCAAATACGTTTTCCCACACAGTGGGCTTTCTTGTTGTTTTGTTGATGGTTTCTTTTGCTGTGCAGAAGCTTTTTATTTTGATGAAGTCCCATTTGTTCATTTTCTCTTTAGTTGCCAATGCCCTAGGTCTAGGAGCTCTATCAAGGAAGAAATTGCTTCGGCATATGTCTGAGATTTTGTTGCCTTTGGATTCTTCCAGATTTTTTATGGTTTCCCGTTGTACATTTAAGACCTTTATCCATTTTGAGTTTATTTTTGTGTATGGTGTAAGTTGGTGGTCTAGTTTCATTTTCTTGCATATATCTGTCCAGTTTTCCCAACACCATTTATTGAAGAGACTATCTTGACTCCATTGTAAGTTCTTCCCTCCTTTGTCAAATATTAATTTAGCATATTGGTTCGGGCCGATTTCTGGGGTCTCTATTCTATTCCATTGATCTATTATGTCTTTTTTTTTTTTTTTTTTTTTTTTTTTTTGCCAGTACCACGTAGTTTTGAGAACAGTGGCTTTGTAATACAGCTTGATATCTGGTATTGAGATTCCACCTATTTTGTTCTTTCTCAGGATTGCTGCAGCTTTCGGGGTCTTTTTTTATTCCAGATGAATTTTTGGAGAGTTCGTTCTAGATCTGTGAAATATGCCATTGGTATTTTAATGGGAAGTGCGTTGAATTTATAGATTGCTTTGGGTAGTATGGACATTTTGATGATGTTGATTCTACCAATCCATGAACACGGTATGTTCTTCCATCTCTTTATGTCTTCCTCTATCTCTTTTTGCAACATCCTGTAGTTTTCTCAGTAGAGATCTTTTACCTCATTAGTTAAGTTTATTCCTAGGTATCTTAACTTTTTTGGTGCGATGGTAAATGGGATTGTTTTTATAACCTCTCTTTCTGAAAGTTCACTATTGGTGTATAGAAATGCCTCAGATTTCTTGGGGTTAATTTTGTATCCTGCTACATTGCCAAATTCATGTATTAAGTCTAGTAGTTTTTTGATGGAGTCTCTAGGGTTTTGTATGTATAATGTCATCTGCAAATAAGGATAGTTTTACTTCCTCTTTTCCAATTTGGATGCCTTTTATTTCTTCTTCTTGTCTAATTGCAATGGCTAATACTTCCAGGACTATGTTGAACAGGAGTGGTGAGAGTGGGCATCCCTGTCTTGTTCCTGGTCTTAGGGGAAATGGTGTTAGTTTTTGACCATTGAGTATGATGTTGGCTGTGGGCTTGTCATATATGGCTTTTATTATGTTGAGGTATGATCCTTCTATTCCCACCTTTCTGAGAGTTTTTATCAAAAATGGGTGTTGGATTTTGTCGAATGCTTTTTCTGCATCAATTGATATGACCATGTGGTTTTTTTCTTTCAATTTGTTTATGTGATGTATCACATTTATTGATTTACGGATGTTGTACCATCCTTGCATCTCTGGGATAAATCCTACTTGGTCATGGTGTATGATCCTTCTGATGTACTGCTGGATCCGATTTGCTAAGATTTTGTTGAGGATTTTGGCATCTATGTTCATGAGGGATATTGGCCTGTAATTCTCTTTCATTGTGATGTCTTTACCTGGTTTTGGTATTAGGGTGATGCTGGCTTCATAGAATGAGCTTGGAAGTGTTCCTTCCTCTTGAATTTTTTGTAGTAGTCTGAGGAGGGTAGGTTTTAGTTCTTCCTTGAATGTTTGGTAGAACTCCCCTGTGAAGCCGTCTGGCCCTGGACTTTTGTTTGCTGGAAGCTTTCTGATGACTGCTTCAATTTCTTCCATAGTTATTGGCCTATTGAGGTTTTTAGATTCTTCCTGATTGAGTTTTGGAATGTTGTATTTTTCTAGGAATTTGTCCATTTCCTCCAGGTTGTCTAGTTTGTTGGAGTAGAGTTGTCCGTAGTATTGTTTAACAATCATTTGTATTTCTGTGGGGTCTGTTGTTATTTCGCCTCTATCATTTCTGATTTGGTTTATTTGGGACCTTTCTCTTTGCTTCTTGGTGAGCCTGGCGAGTGGTTTGTCAATCTTGTTTATCCTTTCAAAGAACCAGCTCTTGGTTTCATTGATTTTCTGTATTGTTTTTTTGGTCTCTATGTCATTGATTTCTGCTCTAATCTTTATTATCTCCTTCCTTCTGCTCACTCTGGGGTTTTCTTGTTGCTCTCTTTCTAATTCTTTGAGTTGTAGAGCTAGATGATTAACTACCATTTTTTCTTGTTTTTTGAGATAGGCCTGTAGAGCTATAAACTTCCCTCTCAGGACTGCTTTCATTGTGTCCCAGAGGTTTTGGATTGTTGTGTTTTCATTGTCATTAGTGTCCAGGATGTTTTTAATTTCTTCTTTGATGTCATCGGTAACCCAATCAATATTTAAAAACATGCTATTCAGCTTCCAAGTGTTTGAGTATTTTGGGTTGTTTTTATTGTAGTTTATTTCTAACATTATGCCATCATGGTCTGAGAAGATGCTTTTTATGATCTCAATCTTCTTGAATTTGTGGAGACTTTGCTTGTGACCCAATATGTGGTCTATTTTTGAATATGTCCCATGAGCACCTGAGAGGAATGTATATTCCGCAGCTGTGGGGTGTAGTGTTCTGAAGATGTCAATTAAGTCCATCTGATCTAGTGAGTCATTTAGGATTGCTGTTTCTTTGCTGATTGTTTGTCTAACGGATTTATCCAGTGATGTCAGTGGTGTATTAAAGTCCCCTACTATGATTGTGTTATTGTCGATATCTCCCCTGATATCTTCCAGAAGTTTTCTTATGTATGTGGGTGCTCCTGCATTGGGTGCATATATGTTTACCAGGGTTATATCTTCTTGTTGTATTGATCCCTTTAGTATTATGAAGTGGCCTTCCTTATCTCTGGTTATGGCCTTCACTTTGAGATGTATTTTGTCAGATATAAGGATTGCTACCCCAGCTTTCTTTTCCTTTCCATTTGCGTGAAAGATATTTTTCCATCCCTTCACTTTCAGTCTGTGTGAGTCCTTTCCAATGAGGTGGGTCTCTTGTAGACAGCAGATGTATGGGTCATGTTTTTTTATCCATTCAGCCACTCGGTGTCTTTTATTTGGAGCATTTAGTCCATTTACATTTAAAGTTATTATTGAAAGGTACTTGTTTGTAGCCATTTCTTTTGTGTGTGTGTGTGTGGCTGTTTTCTTTCTGAGCTTGATATTTCTTCTTTTACAACAGTCCCTTTAGCATTTCTTGCATGGCTGGCTTGGTGGTGATAAACTCCCTTAGCCCTTTTTTGTCTGTGAAGCTTCTTATTTCCCCTTCAATTTTGAATGATAGCCTTGCTGGATAGAGTATTCTTGGATTCAGTCCTTTGCTTTGCATCACTTTGTAGATTTCCGTCCATTCTTTTCTGGCCTGATGTGTTTCTGTTGAGAAATCATTTGATAATCTAATGGGAGATCCCTTGTATGTTACTTTCCGCCTCTCTCTTGCAGCCTGTAAGATTCTCTCTTTATCCTGAACATTTGCCATGGTAATTATGATGTGTCTTGGTGTGGGTCTTTTCGGGTTCACCTTGTTTGGGACTCTCTGGGCTTGTGTGACTTTTTTCTTCCCCACCTCAGGGAAGTTTTCTGATATTATTTCTTCGAATAGGTTTTCTAATCCATGTTCATCTTTCTGTTGTTCTGGCACCCCTATTATTCGTATGTTGCTTCGTTTCATGTTGTCCCAAAGTTCCCTTAGGCTCTCCTCCTGCCTTTTAATTTTTTTCTCCATTTGCAGT
>NW_005874744.1:0-14415 GCF_000147115.1 Myotis lucifugus
AACATTACACAGCAGGCTCTCGGGGGACGGGAGCCATGGCCCTGGGAGGGGTCCCGGTCACAGCGGACCTGCAGATGCTGTGAGTCCCGTGCACATGGTGCTCGTTTAAGAAAAGGATATAGGAGTGCCCAGCTGGCGTGGCTCAGTAGTTGAGGGTCAACCTATAAACCAAGAGATCCCCAGTTCAATTCCCAGTCAGGGCACACACCCCGGTTGCGGGCTCGACCCCCAGTAGGGGGCGTGCAGGAGGCAACCAGTCAATGATTCTCATCATTTGTTTCTGTCTCTCCCTTTCCCTTCCTCTCTTTCTCTCAAATCAATAAAAATATATTTTAAAAAATAAAAGGGATATAGGAGTATAAAAAGGAATAAGATGTAGGTGCAGCCACTTAGCAAAACTAAACCGCATGCAGTGGTTCTCAACCTTCTGGCCCTTTAAATACAGTTCCTCATGTTGTGACCCAACCATAAAATTGTTTTCGTTGCTACTTCATAACTGTAATGTTGCTACAGTTATGAATCGTAATGTAAATATCTGATATGCAGGATGGTCTTAGGCGACCCCTGTGAAAGGGTCGTTCAACAGCCAAAGGGGTCGCGACCCACAGGTTGAGAACCACTGTAAGACAAACACCAAAAGCCATGCTCAGTAGCTGAAGTGGTTTCAGCTTATGCTGAAACCTGAGAGGAGTAAATGTCTGACACAGAGTCCATGTGCAAAGGCGCTACACAGACAGCAAGAGGAAGGATGCAGCCCCTCTGACAGCCTGTAGAAAAGGCAGCCACCAGAAAGGTCTGAGCCGAGTTTATGTCGTGCATGTACAGTGTCCTGGTTACACATTCCACACCCACTCGTGACAAACCCTGAAAAAGTAAGAATAGACTGAACTTCCTCATGCTGATAAGAGCTTCTACAGAAACCTCGGAGGCAGTGGCCGGTCCGTGAGAGACTGGGGGTCGACCAGATGGCCGGGCTGGACGCCGCCCACTTATACTTAGTGGTGAAAGGCTTTCCTCTCTCCCCTCTCATTTTCACCAGTGCAACAGCCAAGGAAAGGAAGTGAAAAAGCGTACAGATTGCAAAGGGAGACATAAAACTGTTCCTACTTTCATATTGTCTACATAGAAATTTCAAGGAATCTATATATAAGCTACTGAGACCTGCCCAGCTGGTGTGGCTCAGTAGTTGAGCATCGACCTGTGAACCAGGAGGTGGAAGCCGGATTCCTGGTCAGAGAACACGCCTGGGTTGCGGGCTCCATCTCTAGTGGGGGCAGGTGGCTTGCTGGATTCTCTCTCATCATTGATGTGTCTGTGTCTCCCTCTCCCTTCCTCTCTGAAATCAATACAGAATATAAATATGTTTAAATTACTAGACCTAAATGTGGGTTTAGTTAGGGTTCGGGATATAGGTAAATCATACAGAAATCAGTTGTATTTCTACATACTAGCAAGGAACTCACAAATGCCAAAATTTAAAAATACAGAGCCATTTAAAATCATTCAAGATTTCGAGGTGGCAGCCTGGCGCTAAGGCCCCTCCCAGCACATTCGTCCTTAGAAAAGAAAGGGATGGAGCAGAAATCTGCCGAGTCTAAGAGAAGCAAAGACAGCGAGGCTTATGTCCAGGCGCTCGTGCGGGGTGGACAGACTATGAAGACGCGTCCTAACGGTGTGACCTGGCCGTGGGAGGGCGCCCTCCGAGCGGACCCGGCTTTGGCTTGGCCGGCGGCGCACGGAGCCTGCGCTGCGCAGAGTCTGTTCTTGCCCGAGTGGTCAGTGCGGGAGTTTTGCCTTAAATGATTTATTAAAGTATACATGTGTGTTCTCTGTATCTCAATTTTAATTTTACATTTTTAAAAGTTTTTTTAAAGAGTGAGGATCTGCGCGTGTGTCTTCTGGAGGAGGCAGCCGGAGAGGGGGAGGCGGGGCTCCTGGCGCAGGGGACAGGGACTTGGCGGGTACAAGTGGGAAAAAGAAGGGCGGGGCCAGGGACGGTGAGAGGTGCGTGAGCCCCGAGTCTGGGCAGGCCGCCTGCAAGGCCCCACGAGCGCCCACCCACGGACGGGCTTGCTCAGTGCGCGGCCCACGCCACGCGGCTGCCTCGGGTGCCGGGGCGAGGCTTCCCTGGGCCCTGGCAAGGCGGTGGGAGGACAGCCCCGAGCCCGCAGGGACAGCGGTGAGAGTCTCATGAGGAGCCCACCCACACCCCAGGGACGCACAGAGGAGGAGCCCAGCCTGATTAGACTCACCCGCAGAGCCACCACCTGGGGAGCCCACCCAGAACCCATTCGGGAAGGAAAAAATGAGACAGGAAAAGCATCAACCTCTTCAGATGGGGCTTGCCCCAAACGCATTCATTAAGTGTGTAACTTCCCGGCCTCCCTAGGATTGGATACTCCCCACACTGATAACCCATCAAGACAGGGAAGTTTTGCATCATTAGGTGCTGGGTGGAATACTTTCATAAAGTAGTGTTGTACCAATCAAGAATTGTATCCCTGCAGAATCACTGGCAGTAGTTTACGTGTGTGGGAAATGGGCTGGGAGAAAAAGAAAAAGTATTCTACATAGTCCGTGGTCCTAGAAGGACTGGGAGGTTGTTTTTATGTGTCCTGGTGTCTTCATTTACCACTGTCCTGGCCTGGCCTGGCCTGGCCAGTAGGTCTCCTTTCCTATGGGGTGATTGACATTGTTAATTAAGAAGAAAGTAGGCAACATTCAGAATGCATATGCTTTAAGAGGAGTTAGTGAAGGGGTTATCAGAGCGTTAAAGGTCAAAGCTATATCTCAAAAGAGTAGAAAATAAATTGGAAATGAGGAGATGAAGGCAGCAGATGTAAATGGTCCTTCACACTTTGGAAATGAAGATAAAGAAGATGAGACTCTTGCTTGAGAGAAAAGCAACAGCAAACAAAATTACTTTTAAGATCGGAAAGACCTCTACACGTTTCTGAGGCAAGTGGGAGGCATCTGTAGACAGGAGAGGTTGAAGATAAAAAGGAGAAGAAGGGAGAAATTTCCCAAAAATGCTGAATGGCTTCCACAAATGAGAGAGATTGTCAGTCTTGGAAACAAAAAAGGGTACGTCTTCAATACAAGATGGAAGACAGGAAGATTTGGGATGAGGAGAAGGGAAGTGGGGAGGTTCCAGTCGTATGACTTCAATGAACTCAATTTACAATAAGGCAGATCTTCTGCTAAAAGGAGCTGCAAGAAAATATATTTGATAACTAAGGAGAGCAAGACTCCTTTTTCACAAAGTGGTGTCAGTGCATTATCACATTTTTAGCATCGAGCTACCTGTGCTCAGTATTATGGGCTGGCCAGTGATGGAACAGACAGTTCCTTGTCCTCCAGAAACGGATAACCTAGGGGCAGTGACAGGGAAACAACCCACTGTGATGTCAGGAAGAAAGAAACTAACTGTGTAATGTTTGAGCACGCAGACAGCAATTCAAACTTAGTCTAGAAAAAGTTCATGATGTTGCTATTTGATACAATTGGCATAACAAACAGAATTTTATAGTTCAAAATACCCTGTACATGTGGACAACAGAGATGAAATAAACAGTGCAACAAAAATGTTTACCTGGAATCCCTCAAAAATTACTTTTTTAAACTTTTTTATTGAGTTTATTGAGGTGACATTGGCTAATAAAATTATATAGATTTCAGATATATAATTCTAGAATACATTATCTGTATATTGTATTGTGTGTTCACCATCCCAAGTGAAAATTACTTATTATCCACAATAAGTAAATATATGCACACTACTTTCTTGAATGGGAGAAAATAAAATAGAATTTCTCTTCACTTCCCTGAAGGACTTGGGCTTTGATGGTTATATAAGGTGGGGTTATGATGGTAGCCAGAAGACCCAGGAATAAACTGAGTCATGCCTTACTACATATGCTGGGATGCCGTTGGGAAAGACCTACTCCTACCTAGTAATAGCAAGTTGTAAATCAAAGGTACACCCCATTATTTGCTGGTCAAATTCCCAACACACAATAGGCAGTTTATGGTAAGCTTCTCTGAAGCATGAGACCCCAAGCAAGGTCTCATATTCCCTCTTAAATCCCATTGTAACACTAGCCAACTGTAAATCCTGAAGGATTAAGAACATCCAAACAGCCCTTACCAGTATTGCTCAGTCGTTAGAGCATTGTCCCACCCACCAAAGGGTTTGCTTCCTGATCAAGGGCATATACCTGGGTTGCAGGTTCCCTCCCTGCCCTCAATCTCAGCGCATGTGGGAGGCAACCAGTCGATGTGTGTCTCTCTTTCTCATCCATGTTTCTTTCTCCTTCCTTTCCACTCTTTCTGAAAAGCAATGAAAAATATATTCTCAGGTGAGGTGCCGGGTTTCTTGTTCCAGCATCTAGAAGGGTTCAGCAATCTGGAGAAGGCTGTGTCTAATTTAATGAGTCCGGAGACCAAGCATAATTTTGAAAGGCATATGGGGGTCAGAGGAGCTTAGCTAAAAGGAACTAAGTTCTCTTTGTTTCAGGACTCCATGCTTTTTATTAACACAATTTGTCCTGAGGCGAGGCAGAGATATATACTTCAAAGGGCCAGGTTTCATATGTATAGTCCATTGTCAGATTGGAAGAATTAGCCTAAGACTGTTCAGGTGTTTGGCCAGTAGGAGGCAATAACATGTAGATTAAGATGCCTGGGCTGTCTGGCAGCAAACAATCATCCCTTTTCAGGTTTGGGGAAATGCCTTTAGCCATTCCCAACAGGTGACAACATATGTGACTCAGCCCTTGTTGAGCCCCCAAGTTCCATCAACCTTTCAATGAAACTCTTACAATTATGACATGGAATTGGCTTCCGGCATGAGGATTAACAAAAAACAAAAATAAAGAACCTCCAAGCAGATGACTGTGTCACAAAAGGACTCTGCCCAAGACAGCAGAAATAGGATTCAGAAAAGAGAGGCAAAATGCAGCTATGTAACCTTTTAATGTACTGTGACCCCCATTCCTACTAAGCATGCCCTGCCCTGGAATCTCACCAATCAGAATAATTTCTTCTCTTGGAGATCATGACAGATAAGAAAAAGATGGGGAGGTGTGGAAAACATCACCAGTATTCTCCAGCTCCCCCTACTTCCTAGGCACACGGGAAACTATACCTCTTAGCCTCCTGGGACTGTGTGACTAGTTCTAGCCAATGGCTAGTGAAGAAAAGGTTCTTGGTCAAAAAATTTAACTACCATTGCGTGATTCTTCTCTTCCCACCCCAAGTCAACCAAGAAGACAGCCTTGTGTTGAAATGTGGAATCAGAATATAAAAGTGGTCTAATGGGCTGAATCACCCAAAGCTACAACAGATGCTGTATGAATGAGAGATGACTTTTGCTTAATTAAGGCACTGGGGGTTGTTTGTGACCACAGCCTGGCCTAACTTGACCTAATAAAGGACAGGAACAAGACTGTTGACCGCCCCTACCACATCCCTCAGTTAGATTTGATTATTCATGAGTGAAGTCTGACCACAGGCCAGAAAACGGTTGACACTGCAGGGCACAGGATGGTGACTGTGGGTGCTTCTAGGGCTGGCTGTGTGCTGCTCTCATTTGGGAGGCCATGTGTGAAGCTGGAGAAAAGGCCACAGACAAAGGAGCTCAAGCCACTGAGTTGTAACTTCCTCCCTTCGTCCTCCCCACACCTACTTTAGTCTTTCCTGTTATCTTAGCTCATTTGGCTGTGGGAACATTTAACTTGGGGCTGCATGAAGGAGGTTATCAGAAGCAGCAAAAGCCTGAGAGGGCAGACAAGGCATAAAGTCTACACCTTTTCTCTTCCTGCAGGTAGTACCCTGGCTGGGCTTCGGCAGCTGCTCTCAGAGATAAAAGAGAGACAGGAGGAGAGGAGAAAGGATGGGACCAGAGAACTGAGATTAAATGGAGCTTGTATTTGGATTTAGAGGGAGGAGAAGGAGTTGTCAGATGTCAGGTGGGGGCAGAGGGCAGGGGGAGATTGGAGGACACAGTTGCCGACCCAGAAAGTTAGGAGGCCTGGTCTTTCTTCCTTCCAAGGTGAATGGTTCCACTAAGCTCAGACCTGCCTACATCATAATAACTAATATTTGCTGTTTGCTCATTATTTGTCAGTTTTCTAAACACTATATGAAAGACAAACAGGAAGATAGAGAATCATCCTAACAACCATTCACAGTGGACTCTACTATGATCCCCATTTTACAGATGAAGTAATGAAAGGATGAACCAAGGGTCACATACCCAGCAAGTCCAGGGGCCGTGCTCATTCCATTGCACTGTATTTCTTACTTGGGAAGCTCTTTTTGTAAACCTGAGCTTCTCTACAATGATAAGATGCACAAGGGGGGAAAACAAGATGTTATTATAACCCTTTGGTGTTAGGACAGAGCTCCATCACATCCTGTCTCACAAAAGGAAGCCGGTGGGGAGCAGGAAGGGGCAGAACTGTCTGCAGGAACTAAGAAGAGAAAGCAATGCCAGCCTGGGAGGCCCCTTGCCAATGGCCTCTGATACATGTTGAGTAAATTAATGTGTCTGATTGGTCCAGTTCGAAACTTGGTTGAGTCATTTTCCACGCTTGGTGTCAATGTCTACAGTGGAGGGTCTGGGCTCCCAGGCTTATCGGAGAAACTGTAGACTCTGGGAGGCAGCCAGCAAAGGGAGAGGTTGCGGCCTGGTTCCTTCCTCCCACATTTCTGTGTTCCTGTTCTCCTTGTATGAGCTTGGAAACAAGGTGGGGCATTTCGATCCTCTCATCCTGTCTGACTTCAGCCAAGAGCCCTCCCTAACACAGACATGCTTTCCTGTGCTGTTTCTCTCCAGCTCATAATCTGCATCTCTCTCCCTTTTTTTCACCCCATTCTCTAGGGCAGCTGTTCTCAACCTGTGGGTCACGACCCCTTTGGGGGTCAAACGACCCTTTCACAGGGGTAGCCTAAGACCATCGGAAAACACATATTGAATATATAATTACATATTGTTTTTGTGATTAATCACTATGCTTTAATTATGTTCAATTTGTAACAATGAAAATACATCCTGCATATCAGCTATTTACATTACGATTCATAACAGTAGCAAAATTACAATTATGAAGTAGCAACGAAAATAATTTTATGGTGGGGGGTCACAACAACATGAGGAACTGTATTAAAGGGTCGCAGCATTAGGAAGGTTGAGAACCACTGCTCTAAGGGGTGAGAGAAGTTGGTGATAACAAATAATTCTCCCTATTACCTAAACCAATCACCCCTTCAATTGCTATTTAGGTGACTTTACATTTGAAATAAACTGTTCATTTAAATTCATGTTCCTCTTTCCACACCCTCCTATTACCAGAAACATAAGCTGACTTGGAAAGTTAGAAAAGTATTCTGAGATACTAGACAGCAAGTTAAAACATATCTTTAGGGAACACTATGTGAAGGGGTGGTACAAGGCTAAGAACGTTCCCAGCTGAACTCTCCCTCGTTGGTGATTGAAGTCCCAAGCTAGAGGGAGCTGTAAGAAGGGGAAGGTAAGAAGGAAAGAATATAAGAAGCAACAGAAATTGGTGGAATTTGGGGTGTCCGAAGTAAACTCATGATCTCACCCAGAGAATCCAGTTGGTAGCCGAGGAACTAAAGGTTCTGGGCTCCAATCAGCAATCACTCCTTTGATGTGCTGCCTGGATGGGTGGATCCACCCACTTCTGATTGAGTGACACCATTCTCCTAGGATGGCTTTGTCTATCACCTCATCCTGGGAAAGTGAATGTTTGTACTAATTTGTTCATTTGAACTCATTGTTCCTAGAAAAGAGCCACTGGAATCATATTTTGAACTTCAGAAAGGTTTTCTAGAACAGACACAACTTGGTCCTGATGGGTTTTTTTAAAATCTGTGTTAGATTCTGTTTGCAATATTTTTAGCACTTTTCCATCAATATTAATAAGTAAATTCATCTGTTACCTTTTTGTGCATTATCACAGTTTAACCTCAGTATTATATTTACTTCATGAAAAGAATGTTTTTTATGCTGTTGAGCCATTTAATTATAATTATCTTTTTTTCCTCTTTAAAGACTTTATGACATTCCCCTAAATATCTGGGCTTTGAGCTTTCCCGGGGATAACTCTTTTGCAATTTTCTCTATTTCTTCTATGGGAATTATTTTATATAGATTGCTTTGGGTACGTTATATGTTTCAAGATAATTATTCATTTAATCCATAAAATTGAACAAAGTGGTCTCTTTTGATGTTTTCCTCTGTTCCGGCATTAATTTTGTCATTGCCGTTTCTCATTTCCTCTACTTGCAACATCTTTACTGTTTTTCATGATTAGGTTCATCTTAAGGAAAAAAATTTAAAGTTTGAATTAAGGTATTCCACTGTTCTTTAGTTTTCTAACGCTCTAATTTCTGCTGTTATCTTTATTATCTGCTTTCATTTGATTGACTGTTGTTCTTTTCACGTAATCCACCTGATTTCAATTCTTTCCTTTTGCTGATATAAATAAGGCCATGAATTCTCCTCTGAGTACTGCTTTAACTATATCCCAAAAGTTTTGAAATAGGATTCTTAATTGTGATTTTTCTAGAAAATTTTCAGTTTGTTTTTTTAATTTTATCTCTGGCCCAAGAGAGACCATTTCTTTAAGTTTCTATGTGAAAGAGCACTTAACTTTTATGATTTTCTTTGTGAAAAGCATTTATTGTTTCTGATTTTATTGTTATTAACTTGATTGTTCCATTATGGTCAGAGAATAGTATCTATATTTTTCCTACTTTGGGGAATTTACTGAGGTTTTATGTGCTACAATATATGGTCTATTTTTATTATATATTGTTAGAACTTGAAAAGTTATATTCGCAATTTTCAATAAAGAAACTTTAATATATACTTATCAGATCTAATTTTTATTATGTTAGTAATACCTTCTACCTACATATTTATTCTTTATTTACTTGATCTGTCTGGTCCTGAGAAAAGTTAATTAAAGTCACCTATTAGCACCTTTGTGAATATTTTCTATAGCTACCTTCACTTCTGCTTTATGAGAATTGCTCATGTGTTATTTAGAACTTATACATCTCTTATTCATTATAAATTTTGCATTTTACATTATAAAGTACCTTCTTTGTCTCTCTGAATTTTTTTTTTTGCGGGGGGGGGGGGTTGAGTTTCACTTTGTTTAATAACTTTGCAACCTCTGCTTCCTTTTTGTTTGCATTCTCTTATGATGACTTTGCCCATCATTCTGTTTACTCAATGAGTGAGCAAACCTTCCTGACACACTTTTATTTTAGGTGTGTCTTTTGAATATTGCAAACTGCAGTTTTTCTTTTGATCTAATCTAAAAATATTTTTATTTTACAGATGAGTTAAGCCAATTTACAATTATTATATAGCAAACAGGTTGTGTAAATTAGAGATTGTTATTTTCTGTTAAATATGCTTTTCACATAAATACACCTTTCACTGTGTCTTTTTGGGTTTTTTTTTAAACTGAAGTTTTTTAGATATTTAAGAAGGTGTATGTTTTGGGACTATCTTGATAATTTTATTTTTATATAATAGAATTATTTTCTTCTTCTGGGAGGAGGAGTTTCTTATTAGTTTTCTATGAACATCATAATATTAACACATTGTTTGTGGGTAGTTTTTATCACGCACTAACAGGTGGCAGCGGGCCATTTTTGCTAATTTTTTGCGCAAATGGCAACGTTCAGTAAAATTACGATAACTTTAGTTTACGTATTTATACGTTACCTGCATTCTACCGCTAGTCTATAAAAAACGTATTAATATGTGTCCCGCGCTCTACTACACTGGTAGAAAGTATAAATACGTAAAACGTATAAATACGTTTCCCGCATACAATGTGTTAATTTATAACCTCTGCCTTCCTCTTCCATTTTATTTGTTTACTTTTGTATTCCTAAACATGTTCTAACACAACTACTTGACTAATCAGTTTTAAGAAATAGATTTTGACTCTCAGATACTACAGACAAGGCCATCAGCAAGCTTACTCATATTTCCAGTTAATCTATAATTATTGAGAAATGTGTTTTTATTTGTAAATTTCTTTTTGTTATTCTTTCTATATTTTCTGAGCTATTTTGTGACTTTGTTGGTAGGTGCAGACTGATTGTTTTAATATAATGTTCTGATGACATCTTATCATCATACAATGATCATTTCTGTCTCTACAATTGCCTTTGGTCTTAGATTATATATATAAACTAGAAGCCAGGTGCACAAAAATTTGTGCACTGGCAGGGCGGGGGGGCGGGGGAGGGTGCCTCAGCCCAACCTGTGCCCTCTCACAGTCTGGCACCCCTCAGGAGATAACCACCTGCTGGCTTAGGCTCACTCCCCTGGTGGCAGATGGCACACCCGATCCCGCGGTGTCTGCCCCATCTCCCCCAGTCGCAGATGGCAGGCCTGGATCCAGCGCTGGGTCGGGCGGCCTCTCAGATGGTGCTGCCACCTGCCCCGCCCACCCCGCCCCTCACATGGCAGGCCAGGATCTTGCGCTGGGGCAGCCAGCGGCTGGGGATCGCGCTGCCGCCAGCCCCAGGCAGGGCAGCGCAGTGGGATCTGCCTGCAGTATGCAAATTAGCTGCCAACTTTGTTGGTGGTTAATTTGCATATCACACTGATTAGCCTATGGGAGGCATAGCAAAGGTATGGTCAATTACCATGTTTGTCTATTATTAGCTAGGATTTCCTTACCCAAGGATAAGCTCTTTGATTTTAGAGAGGGAAGGAGGGGCGGGGGGGGAGGAAGAGAAAGAAAGAGAGTGAAAGAGAGAGAGAGACATCGATTGGTAGTCAACCATATGTGCTCCAACCAGGATCAAACCTACAACCTAGGTTTGTGCCCTGACCAGGAATCAAACCCATGTACAGTATGACACTCCAACCAACTGAGCCACCTGGCCAGGGCTAGACTATATGTTTAAATATCAGTGTAACCAGACAAGCTGACTTCTGTTGTTAGTTTTATATGTCATGTTGCATGTTTTGATTTTAGCCTTTTCATGTCTTTAGGGTTGTTTTTTTTTTTTGTGTGATTCATGTGAAGAGCATAGAACTGGAGTTGGTGATAATATTAATCCAATCTGATAATTTCTTTAACTCCTAAATTTATGCTATTTACATTTATTGTGATTACCAAGTTTTCTGAATTTCTTTTCACAACATATATTGTGCTTTTTATTTCATGTTATTTCTTTGCTTCTTTTTGTCTCCTTTCAAGTTTATATTAAATTAAAATTTTTAAGTATTCTCTAATATCTCCCTACTGGCTTAGGAGTTTTAAATTCTATTAGTTAAGAGTTATCCCTACATTTTTAACATGACAACTTGACAGCAATTGGCTAACAATTGAAGTTCATCAATATCTCTAACCTTCCAAACAAGACAAAGACTTGAGAAGGCTTTTACTTTATCTGCCTCGTTCTCCTGGTATTTGTGATTTTTCCATTTGTTCTTAAATTTAATAGTCATTATTGCTAGTGATTTTTATAGTTATAGTCATTTTTTTAATTTCTCATTTTAATGTACTGATATTTTAGACAGGTTTGCTGTTGTTGTTACTTGTTGGTGTGTGTGTGTGTGTGTGTGTGCGTGTGTGTGTGTGCTGCGCATGTGTGTGTTTCTCATCTTTGCTGCTTGCATCCCAATTTTTCTTTCTGAGTTCTTACTTAAGGGATAATAAAAGAAAAGCAAATGACAACTACAATATGATGCAACTTTTTACCCATAAAACTGGCAAAATCTAAACAATTAAAACAACTTGATGTTGGTGAGAATGTGGGGAAACAGAAAAACTGATGGGAACTGTGCAGTAGTACAATTTATGAAGGCAATTTTACAACATCTATCAATATTAATAATTCACTTGGACTCAGCACCATCCCCTTCAGGATTATCCTAGTGAAATTCTTTTTTTAAAAAATATATTTTATTGATTTTTTACAGAGAGGAGGGGAGAGGGATAGAGAGTAAGAAACATCGATGAGAGAGAAACATCGATCAGCTGCCTCTGCATGCCCCCTACTGGGGATGTGCCCACAACCAAGATACATGCCCTTGACCGGAATCGAACCTGGGACCCTTGAGTCCGCAGGCCAATGCTCTATCCGCTGAGCCAAACCGGTTAGGGCCTAGTGAAATTCTTGCACATGTGTATTACAGTATCTATTCAAGACATTGTTTATAGTAGTGAAAGCCTGCCAATCAACAGGAAGAGACAGGCTAAATGAAACATGGTACTTCTATAAAAAGGCCATATACATGGTGGGGCAAAAGTAGGTTGACAGTTGTTTATATGTAAAATAACATCTACACTAATAAAAGAGAAACATGGTAATTAGCGTACGACCGCTACCCTTTTCATTGGCTAATCAGTGAGTATATGCAAATTAACTGTCAGCCAAGATGGTGGCCAGCAGCCAGGCACTGAAGCTAGCATGAGGCTTGCTTGCTGCGGACTCCAACGTTCCCCACCTCACTTGCCGGCCTCTCAGCTGCAAGTCTAAGCAACTATGTACTATGTTGCAAATAAGAAGCTAAACAAAAGCCCAGAAACCAGCCGGACTGAAACCCAGCCGGACGGAAACATTGTATCGATGTTTTCAGCAGCGAGGCCTCAGAGCTAAAGCTGGCCCAGAATAAAAAAAAAAAAAAAGAAAGAAAGAAAACAAGGAGGGTTGGAAGCTTCAGTCACTTGCCACCCGGAAAACAGCCCTCAGCCCCTCACCCAGACTGGCCAGGGACACAAGTGGGAACCCCCACCCTAATCCAGGGCACCCTTCAGGGCAAACCAGCCAGCCCCCACCCATGCACCAGGCCAATATCCTATATAGTAAAAGGGTAATATGCCTCCCAGCACCGGGATCAGCAGAGCAGCAAGGCTCCCGGCACCGGGATCAGCGTGACAGGGAGCAGTGCCCAAACCCCCTGATCGCCCTGTGGCTCTGTGTGTGACAGGGGGCGGGGCCACAACCTCCCTATCCACCCTGTTCATGACAGGGGAAGGCACCCCAACCCCCTGATCAGCCCTGCTCTGTGCCTGATAGGGGGAGCTCCCCAATCGCCTGATTGCCTGCGGGTCTGTGCTTGACAGGGTGCAGCACACCAACCCCCTGATCGGCCCTGCTCTGTGGGTGATAGAGGGTGGTGCCCCAACCCCCTCCACGGACCTTGCTCTGTGTGTGACAGGGTAGAGCCATAACCTCCCCATTGGCCCTGCCCTGAGTGTGACAGGGTGCAGCCCCCCAACCCTCTGATCCACCCTGCTCTGTGTGTGACAGGGGGTGGTGCCCCAACTCCCCTATCGGCCCTACTCTGTGAGTGACAGGGGGGAGCTCCTCAACCCCATGATGGGCCCTGCTCTGTGCGTGACAGGGGGTGGCGCCGCAACCTCCCCATTGACCCTGCCTTGAGTGTGACAGGGGGCGGTGCCCCAACCCCCCAATTGGCCCTACCCTGAGCGTGACTGAGGGTGGCATCGCAACCTCCCGATCCGCCCTGCTCTGTGCATGACGGGGCGGCGCCCCAACTCCCCAATCGGCCCTGCTCTGAGCCTGACCAGGGGCTGCACTTAGGGATTGGGCCTGCCCTCTGCCACCCGGAAGCAGGCCTAAGCCAGCAGGTTGTTATCTCCCGAGGGGTCCCAGACTGCAAGAGGGCACAGGCTGGGCTGGGGGTCCCCCCTCTCCCCGTCCCCCGAGTGCACAAATTTTTGTGCACTGGGCCTCTAGTTATATATATAAAAGGCTAATATGCTAAGTGCACTGACCACCAGGGGGCAGATGCTCAACTCAGGAGCTGCTGAGCTGCAGTGACTTGGCAGCAGCGGTTCTTGAGTGATGCACCCCAAAACCAGAGAGGAGTGAGCCCGATTCCTCATGGGGCCACATGATTCCACCGTCAGCCATGGGTTATGTTGTTGCTGCAACACTGTAGGCCCCGAATCTGGTTTATTGCACGTTTGTATTTGCGTTCCACACCCTGTACAAAAGCAACTTTGTAGTGTGCCCTCTAGCATTCTGGGACCCCTTGGGGCTGTTGGAGAGCTGGTTTCAGCCTGATCCCCATAGGCCAGGCTGAGGGACCTCACCTGCCAGAGGGATCCCGCTCACTCCACAGACACCGGGGAAGACCGCAGGAGGTTGGCTTCAGGGCATGTCCTTCCCATCTCACCCAGTCCCACCCCATCAGCCACCTTCTAATTTCCTTTCAATGTGCACGAATCCATGCACCAGGTCACTAGTATTCTACAATAATAAAAGCGTAATATGATAATTAGACCAGATGCCCTTCCGGATGAAGCCAGGGCTGCGAGGGAAGCCTGGGTCCCAGGTGCCTGCCAGTGTCAGAGAAAAGCCTGGTCCCGGGTGCCTGCT
>NW_005874745.1:0-14414 GCF_000147115.1 Myotis lucifugus
GTAAAAAATCAATAAAATATATTTTTAAAATAAAAAATGCAAGACCCATTTGACCTGGAAAACTCACTTTTAGGGACCTCTCCCATAAAACATATTTTTTACATAAAAATATATCTTAAAATATATGATATATATATATATTTAAATATATTTTATTTATTTATTTTTACAGAGAGGAAGGGAGAGGAATAGAGAGTTGGAAACATCAAAGAGAGAGAAACATTGATCAGCTGCCTCCTGCACACCCTCTACTGGGGATGTGCCCGCAACCCAGGTACATACCCTTGACCAGAATCGAACCTGGGACCCTTCAGTCCGCAGGCCGATGCCCTATCCACTGAGCCAAACCGGTTATGGCTGATATGTTTTTTTAAATGCTTATAATGGCCCTAGCTGGTTTGGCTCAGTGGATAGAGCATTGGCCTGCTGACTGAAGGGTCCCGGGTTCGATTCTGGTCAAGGGCACATGCCCAGGTTTCGGGCTCGAACCCCAGTGTGTGGGGGTGTGCAGGATGATTCTCTCTCATCATTGATGTTTCTGTCTCTCTCTCCCTCTCTCTTCCTCTCTAAAATCAATAAAAAATATATATTTTTAAAAATGCTTATAATGGGAACAGTAAAAGGGTGCTTATGGCAGCATTGTCCTTAGAAACAGAGCAAGCACCCTCCCACTGAGAAACTGCTGACTCATTACAGAGCTCTGCCCTTGAGGCAGCCACTATAAACAGTGGTCTATTCATTAGCTTGGAAAGATGCTTCCAGGACTTATAATTGAGTAAGAATTGCAAGATGCAGACATTATAGGAATCTATTATTTTGGACAATGAAGTTACTTTATTCCAAAGGAAAAGGGCCTGAACTTGTCACCATGAGGATTCAAAGTAGTGCCTGTCGGAAATCTCCTGCTTCAATTATGTACGGGCGACCGTTATGATAGGAACCATTTCTGTAAAGCCATGTAGATGCAGATCATTATATATGAGCATGGATAAAAACACAGAATCAATATGTCGATTTGTTAGCAAAGGTTTTGTGGTGGACTGGAGGGGATATGGTATACTAATGAAGGAGTAAAACCAGCAAAAAAAACAACACACACACACACACATCATGGCTCTATCCCATTTATGGAAAAGGCGCTGTGTGCACGTGCGGTGAGCATCCTTAGCCAAGTGCAGTAGCTTGGAATGCCATGCACAGCAACTGCAACCCCGTGTCCCACACCCCGCGGGTCTGCGCATTCAGCCCGCCAGAAAGCCTTCCCAGTTTCATCCTCTGAGTATCAGTGCTGCTGAAAAAATGTAAGGCCCTCTCCTTGCGGCACATACATTGCCTTCCTTGATGCGCTGACTTGCTACCGTTCTACTGATGACCAAAGTAAGTTTCATAGAGGCTAATTCACCCAAGTTAACAGAGTTTACAAGTTTTTACAAATAAAGTCAGTGAAGTGGCAGAGATTCAAACCTACTCTGCTTGGCCCCCGAGTCTGTGAGCTTAACCTCCGTTCCTGCCGCGATGTGCTGGTCCATGGCGCACATCGTCCAGGGCCGTGAGGACAGGACCTGGGCAGAAGCGGTCTGCACCGCAAGGAGACAGCCAGGTCCCCCCCGCACAGCAGGCCACGGTCTGAGGCCAAAGCCCCAGCTGGGGTCCTCTGCCAAACTGGGTCCCTGCACCTCCCACTCCCCCCACGCTGGGCGCCAGTAACCCACAGGCTCGGTGGGAGGAGGTGCGGGGAGTGTCCCGTGGGTCTGCCTCCAGTGGTAACACCTGGGAGGCAGGCGGAGGGTGCCCGTGGGTGCCCCACAGAGCAGGCACACTCAGCCACGGCTTTGAATCAGGGATTGGTCATCACGGAGGCGCCGGGAAGGAGGGCTGGTGGCCGGAGGCGCCAGGAGGCTCGCGTCTCTCTTGACCTGGTGCTGGCTGCATGGCACGCTTTGCCCATATTTCATTGGTGCGCTGGGGTCGCTTTGCCAGCGGCCATCGTTACATTTTCCGGAATTTTGTGAGCTGGTAGTTCATTACGGCGGCCATTAAAAATTAAATTACATAAATTTACAATTAACTGTGTTACATTTAAAACAAAACAATAAATACTCCTGATTATTTTTCTGTTCTCTCTGCCCTTGAGGTTTGTACATCTGGGTATCTGTACGTGGAATACTATAGAGGGGTGCTACTGGGCACCACGCCCCAATCCCATGCTCAGTGGCAGCACATTAGCCGCTGACGGCAGCCATGGTGGGAATATTTATTTACACCACGGAAATCAGCAGACACTGTAGATCGGGGCTGCAGTTATTACTTTGTTGATTGCCTAGATTTAAAGCGACGAAGAAAATATTAATAATGCAGATTAAACTTAAAAGTGTGTTGTATCTGTGAATGGCAGAACAAACCAAGAAAACATTCTTCCAGTATTCAAAACCTCTTATCTGATTCAGCCAAGAAGTTGCTCGCATCACTGAAGAATGAGTGAAGTTCTGAAACACGGTTTTGCGTTCCTCTTCCTTGTTGTTAATGTAAACAAAAATACCAACCACCCAAGCATGTCAGATCTGTGTTTAGAGAGCAGGTTGTTAAAAATGTACCCACACGTGCAGCCCATGTGGCTCAATGGTTGAGCATTGACCTACGAACCAGGAGGTCACGGTTTGGTTCCCAGTCAGGGCACATACCTGGGTTGTGGGCTCAATCCCCAGTGGGGGGCATGAAGGAGGCAGCCAACCAATGATTCTCTCTCATCATTGATGTTTCTGTCTCTCCCTCTCCCTTCCTCTCTGAAATGAATACAAAAATATTTTTAAAAAATATACCCACACACCACTGGGTATACTTCAATAAAAAGTTAAAAACAAATAGAGAAGCAGGCCCATGGACATATGGTCAAAGTAGGATGGGTTCCTACACAACAGTTTTGTTTAATTTTTTAAAATATATTTTTGTTGTTGATAGTATTACAGGTATCTCCCATTGCCCTCCTCCCCGCTCCCAGCCCTTACACCCCCCACCCCAGGTAGTTTTGTTTAATTTTTTTAAAAATATATTTTATTGATTTTTTACAGAGAGGAAGGGAGAGGGATACAGAGTTAGAAACACCGATGAGAGAGAAACATCGATTCAGCTGCCTCTTGCACGCCCCCTACTGGGGATGTGCCCGCAACCCAGGTACATGCCCTTGACGGGAATGGAACCTGGGACCCTTCAGTCCGCAGGCCGACTCTCTATCCACTGAGCCAAACCGGTTAGGGCTTGTTTAATTTTTGTAATAAAATGTATTGTAATAGAAACCTCATTCCCCAAACACAATCCTTGTGGCGTCAGCTTCAGGCTTACTGAGCAACTATGCTGTCGCGTAGTATCTATTCGTGTAGCAGGCAGTTTTCCAGCTGCAGTGAGTGTGTGTATGTGTATGTGTGTGTATATGTGTGCGTGTGTGGGGGTGTGTATTTGTGTGTATATCTATAAGGTGCGTGTGTATTGTGTATATGTTATGTATGCATGGTTATGTGTGTGCATAAATGTGTATGTGTGGGCATATGTGTGAGTGTGTATGTGTATGCATGGTTATATATGTGTGTATGAATGTGTCTGTTTTATGTAGAATAATTTGGTTCTAGCTGATCTTTGTTAAAAAAATCTTTGCCTCTGAATTCATCTTTCCTCATTAAAATCCTAAGCAAGTCTAGGAGGTCAAGGGGTGGCCACAAAACCTGCTGACAGCAGGGGGCAGTAGAGTGCAGCAATAAGCGTGTGGGCTTTGCCACTACCTGGCTTTGCCACAGGCTTCAACCAGGTAGTTCCATGCATTTGTGATTACACACCTCTTTCAATGAGAAAGTTGCATTGATAACTTATATACATAATTTATGTCCTAATATTATAGATGTACATATTAGAAAATATAACAAAATTGAAATAAAAAATAGAGAAATAGAGAAAAATGGTGAAATTAAAAACTATTGAGGTGTAATTGACAAAATGCACATATTAAAAGTGCACAATTTGATGCTTTAAAAATATATACATTTTTATTTATTTTAGAGAGGAAGGGAATGGGAGAGAGATAGAAACATCAATGATGAGAAAGAATCATTGATCGGCTGCCTCCTGCACGCCCCACACTGGGAATCCAGCCCACAACCCGGGCATGTGCCCTTGACCGGGAATCAAAAGAAGATCTCCTGGTTCATAGGTTGACACTCAACCACTGAGCCACACTGGCCGGGCACAACTTAATGTTTTGATATATGTATATACCCATGAGACCACCACACAATCAAGATTGTGAACATAGCCATCATGCCCAAAAGTTTCCCAGTGTGCCTTTGTAATTTCTCCTTCCCACCATCCCTGCTCCTCTGTCCGCCAGCAGCCATGGAGCGGCTTTCTGTCACTACGGATTGGTTTATATTTTGTGGAGTTTTATATAAATGGCATCATACAGTTTACACTCTTTTTTGAGGGGGTCTGGCTTTCACTCAGCATCATTGTTTTGAGTTTCAAGATAATTATGGGTTAGAGCATTACAGATGGAACATAGTCATGCACTGCATAATGATGTGTTGGTCAGTGATGATCGTTTATGATGGTGGTCTCATAAGATTATAATGGGGCTGAAAATTTTCTATTGCCTGGTGTCATCGTAGCTGCCCTAGGGCCACGCATTACTGTTTGGGCGGGTCTCAGTCTACTGGTAGGAATGCCCTCGGGTGGGAATGCCTGTTTCCCACAACATCTTCCCTTTCCAAACCAACTGTTGCAACTGGATTGACCCTTGTGCTTCTTATCACAATTGCAAAATGCCCTTCAGCAATAACGCTTAGGAAACTCCAGCAGAAAGACTTTATTGCTTACAGGCCCTGGAGCATACATGTTCCCATGAGGTCCCAGGTAGAGAGAGCATGCTCAGGCCTGGGGTTCTGTTTTTATTGGGGTCGGGGGTGGAAGCCTAGGGTTTCACCGGCTCACTCTTTACTGGTGCGTGTGAGACATAAGAGAGCATTTAAAGCAGGCAAGAGAAAAAACAAGTAGTCCGGCTGGTCAGTTATCAAAATCAACCAAGATGTAAAACTAAGGAGCTTCAGTGTGTGGAGGCGGCCTGGCTTCTTGTCTGCCACAGTGTGTGGCAGACACTGTGTTTATCTGAGACAGCCTTCAACTATCTGAAAGTCCCCTCCAGTGCTATTGCCCATCCCGGGCCATGCCCTCCCTCCCACCTTCCAGGTAACCTCTTTGACCAGTTTCTTAGGTATCTTCCAGATTTTCTAATGCAAATATATATACTAGAGGCCTGGTGCACGAATTCGTGTATGGGTGGGGTCCCTCAGGGTGGCCTGTGGGGATCAGGCTCCAGCTCACACCCCGCCTTGGCCTGGTGCCTCCTGCTCACCTGCTCCACCATCCCGCCATGGTCCCGCTCTCATGGGGCTCATCAGGGCCGGCAGCACCTCCACTGCTGCCACTGCCAGCACTATGTCGCTGACGCTGGTCATGTTCTGTGCCGCCCCCTGGTGGTCAGTGCACATCTAGCAAGCGGTCGAATGACTGCCCAAGGGGACAATTTGCATATTAGGCTTTTATTATATAGGATGATTTTCCCAACCTTTTACAGAAAAGATAGCATATTTATTCACACTGTTCTGCAATTTACTCTTTTCATTTAAATCATCTTGGAGATCTCTCTTTATCAGTTTGTAGGAAGTGTTCTTTTCTTTTTTTATAGCTTCTTTTTAGTTATCTAGTCATCAGATCTACCTTCTTATGCCTAGGAATTGCAAGGTCAGCCAGGTCATTCCTGCTGTCATGCTCTCCAGAACTGTCCTACTTCATGCCCTTTCCCAAAACCAATTCTCTAGCCTTCTCCCCCCTTCCCTCTAAACTAGTTTGGCTTTAGTTCTGAGATTCCTTCCCCAGGTGGGAGAAATTGTCCCAAGGGTCTATCAAAATGATGGCTTGGTACTGTTGGGTTAAAGCCAGGTGTTTCCATGGCCATCCACTAGTCTCTGAGGCACTCAAGATGACAAGTCCACTGGGTTCCGTTTAAGCCAGTCTTCATGCAAATTCTCGTTTCCCTGGGGAACTCGAAAGAGAAAGTATATTGGTCTTACTGAGCACAGATCTATAGAGAACAGAAGTCATAATCTAGAGCAGATTTGCAAACAATGGCCTGTGGGCCAGACCAACCCCCTGCCTGTTTTTATCTGGCCCACAAGCTACGAATAGTGTTTACATTTTTAGATAGTTGAAAAACCCACAATATTTTGTGACACATGGAAATGGTATAAATTTCAAAATTTAGTGTCTATCAGTAAAGTTTTGCTGGAGCACAGCAATGTCCATTTGTGAAGAATTTCCTGTGGCTGCTTTTTGCACAACAGCAAATTGTGTAGCTGTGACAGAGACTGTGGGATGTACCCAGCCTCAAATAGCCAGGCCTTCGCAGAAGGGTGCCAACCCTTGCTAGAGCTCATCCGCACCACGGCCCTGTCACTCCAGCTTGGCGTTTGAGCTGTGAACTTCCATGCATAAATATATTGATTCTTTTTTAAATTATATTTTTATTGATTATATAGAGAGGAAGGGGGAAGGAGATAGAAACATCAGTGATGAGAGAGAATCATTTGATCGGCTGCCCTCTGCACTGGGGATTGAGCTTGCAACCCAGGCATGTGCCGTAACCGGGAATCGAACCGTGACCTCCTGGTTCATAGGTCGATGCTCAACCACGGAGCCCATGCCGGCCGGGCTGAATATATTGATTCTTACTACCAGACTTACTTTCTTCACTTAGCTGGACAGCCACACTCTGGGTTTTCCTTCTCCTTCACTGGCCACTCCTTCTAACCTCCTTTGTCAATTCTTTCTCCTCTTCACAAATTCTAAATGTTGGAGGGTTCCCAGTGCTTAGTCCTGGGCCTTCTCTTCTCCCTTCATTCACATCATAGATGATCTGATCAAATTTCATAGTTTTAATACCATCTACACACTGCTAACTCCCAAAAGTATAGTCCTGTTAATTCCCCAAGGAGATATAACAATTATACACATATACCCAACAAACAATAGAGCCCCCAAACTATATAAAGCAAACACTGACAGAATTGAAGGGACAAATAGACAGTTCTACAATAATAGTTTGATAATTCAATACTCTTACTATTTGATAGAACATCTGGACAGAAGATCAATAAGGAAATAGAAGACTTGAAACAACATTATAAACAACTAGACTGAATAGACATATATAGAAGACTCTACCCAACGAATGGCAGAAAAGACATTCTTCTCAATGCCCATGAACAGTCTCCAGGATAAGTCCAATGCTTTTCCACAAAACAAGTGTCAATGCGTTTGAAAGTACTGAAATCTTACAAAGCATTCTTTCTGGTTATAATGGAATGAAACTAGAAATCAATAAGAGAAGGAAAACTTAAAAATTAACAAACATGAGGAAATTAAATACACACCTCTCAAACAAGCAATGGGTCCAAGAAATCACAGAGAAAATTAGAAAATACTTTGAGATGCATGGAAGTAAAAATACAACATAGAAAACATACAACCCTTGTCCCAACTTCTCTCCTGAAATCCACACTCCCACATCTGATTGACTATGTGATATTTGTATTAGGCTGTATAATGAGCAGTACAAGGACTTTACATTTTTCTCCCTTTGAAAGGTCCTCCTTTCTTGTTTCACTCTCTCAGCTAATGGCACCTTCCAGTTGCTTAGTACTAAAACCTTGGACTTATCTTTGATGCCTCTCTCTTCCTCTCACTTCTTCCATCCAATACATCAGCAAATCTTGTGGACTCTCCTTTCAAAATGGGACCCAAGTTTGACCCCTTCTCACCACCTTCACTGCCACACCCTGACCACCCTCACCTCTCGCCTGAGCTGTTGCGGCCCCTCGGCTGCCACCTTGCCCAGTTAAATCTACACACAGAGGCCAGAATGATTCTTGTGATGCTGTCAAAACAGAAATTGCTTTATCTCATTTTCCAGCTTAAAACCCTACATCTGTGTCTTAAAATAAAATGAATAAAATAAAACCTGCAGCCCAAAAGACTCTGCAAGACCCTGCGAGGCCTTCTCCAGTTCAAGATGAGAACAAAATCTAAGAGTTATTCTACTACTGGATGGTTTTGTTTAGCATTTAAACCTGTATTCTATCTGGAATTAATTTTGATATAAGAAGGTGGGGTGCAGTTTTATTTCCCCCCAAAAGGCAGATGTCCCAAGTGTTTTTTATTGAGTAATCCACATTTCCCTACTGATTTGAAATGTGACTTTTATCACAGGCCAAATTCTCATATGTATTGGGTCTACTAGTATTTCTGACTTTCTTGTGTTTCTTATCTGTCTATATACACTGAGTGGCCAGGTTATTATGACCACCCCATCAGTACTTCATTGGGCCACCTTTTGCCTTTAATACTGTGGCGATTCTTCTTGGCATTGACTCCACAAGATGTTGAAAGGTGATGCCAGGAATCTGACACCATGCCTGATGAATAGCACTGTCCAGTTCTGTGAGATTTGATGGTTGTGGAACCAGCTGCCTGATGGCTCTTTTAACTTCGTCCCACAAATGCTCCATTGGATTGAGATCTCTAGTGGTTGTGGGGGCCACCTAAGCAAGGTAAAGTCTCCCTCGTGTTCTTGAAACCACTCCTGCACAATACGAGCACCGTGGCATGGTGCATTGTCTTGTTGGAAGAAGCCATCTCCATTGGGATACTCCATCAACATGATAGGATGAACTTGATCAGCAATGATACTTAGGTAAATTGTGCTATTCAGACGTTGTTCCACACAAATTAAAGGGCCCAAATCATGCCAGGAAAACATGCCCCAAACCATAACACTGCCCCCACCAGCTTGAAGGGTTGTACTCATGCATGTGGGGTGCATGCTTTCATGCTGTTTCCGCCAAATTCTCACTCTGCCATCTACATGATGCAACTGGAAACGTGATTCATCGGACCACATGACTTTTTTCCAATGCTTGACTGTCCAATCCTTGTGTTCCTGTGCGAATTGGAGACTTTTTATCTTGGTAACTGCAGACAGCAAAGGTGTTTGAACAGGCCTTCGGCTTCCATATCCCATACGATGCAGTGTACGGCTAATTTGCCTACAAACCTCAGGTGGTCATAATAATCTGGCCACTCAGTGTATATTCCTGCACTATTTCCACATTTCTTATTGAACCTTTATAATGCATTTAAAAATCCGTTAGAGCTAGTTCAACCTCAGAGCTTTCCTGGCTATTCTTGTCTTTTTAAAAAAAAAAAATAACTTTTTTGAGACATAATTCACAGAGTATAATTCACCCTTTAAAGTGCATAAATCAATAGATTTAGTGTATAGACAGAAATGTGCAACCATCACCGCAGTCCATTTTAAAAATATATATATTTTATTGATTTTTTACAGAAAGGAAGGAAGAGGGATAGAGAGTTAGAAACATCGATGAGAGAGAAACACCAATCAGCTGCCTCCTGCACATCTCCTACTGGGGATATGCCCGCAACCAAGGTACATGCCCTTGACCGGAATTGAACCTGGGACCTTTCAGTCTGCAGGCCGACGCTCTATCCACTGAGCCAAACTGGTCAGGGCCACTGCAGTCCATTTTAGAACATTTCACCACCTCAGAAACAAACACCATGCTCTTGAGCTATAACCCCCTTTCCCTCTGACTCCCCTAGTTCCAAGCAACCACGAATCTATTCTCTGTCTCCATAGATTGCTTATTCTTGCCATTTTATAATAAATGTAAGCATAAAACATGTGATCTTTTGGGGCTGGATTATTTTCCTTAGTATAGTGGTTTCCTGGTTCATCCATGTGTCAGTACTTCATCCCTTTTTATGGCTGAAAAAATGTTCTATTATATAAACCTATTACATTCATCTATCCACTCATCAGTGGGCATTTGGTTGTTTCCACCTGGTAGTTATTGCAAGTAATGCTGCTATGAATATTCATGCCCAGGTTTCTGCCTGAGCACCTGTTTCAATGCTTTTGGGCATACACTTAGGAATAGAATTGCTCACATGGGAGTTCTGTCTACCCCACTGGGAACTCTCCAAACTGTTCTCCACAGCAACCGCACCATTTTACATTTCCACCGGCAATGCACAAGGACTCCACGTCCTGGCCAAGACTTGTTATTTTCGGTTGTTTTTGTTTTGTTTTGTTTTGTTTTAATTTCCAGCCAGTCTAGTGGGTGTGAAGTGATATCTCAGTATGGTTTTATTTGGGTTTCCCTGCTGACTAATGATGTTGGGCACACGTTGTGTTGGTGTGTGCTTATCGGCCATTTGTATGTCTTCTTTGGAGAAATATCTATGCAAGTTTTTGTGCTCCTTTAAAAAGTGGGCTCCTTCCACCTGGACTGGGGGCTTCCACTGCCATGGCAACCCTGGGGACGACGGCATTTTCTCCTCTCTGCTGTCCCCTCGTTTCTGGAGCCCCAGCACGGGACCCGGATCTAGGAATTAAAGAGAAATTTGCTGTGTGGCTGGGTTTTCTTACTGCTTGCTCTTCTTTAATTATTTCTGTGACTACTTTGTGGCTAATGCATGTAAATCTTCCCAAGTTTATCTGAAAGAAGAAAAGAAGAATGAGAAGAGGGGAAAGCTTATGGGAAATAAAACAAGAGGCAGAGGGTGAAAAGGCCAGCAGATACCTGAGGATGTTCTGAAACCTCCCCAGGGAAGGGGAGAGCAAAACCAGAAAAGCTCAGTCAGATGACCTGAGCCCCGAAGTCAGGCAATGGTCAAGGACCCGAGGGGGACGAGGTCAGGCAATGGTCACAGACCTGAGGGGATGAGGCTGGTGCTCACACACTTGATGGAGAAGCAGCAGAGATGGAACTCCTCCGCCTTCTACCCATTTCCCCACCTGCTGGACAGACCGGGCAGGAGGGGCCTGATTCACCCAAGAACCTCCGGAAACAGCTGACGAAGTGGTCACTGCTGCTCTCCAATGTCCAGGGGGAATGTCCTGAGGGAAGGTTTCTAAGCCTTGCCGTGTGCAGGTCCTATTTGACTGGGTGATGGAAACTGGGTAACACAGCCCTGGACAGCCTTTCTGCTTCCTTTCCCAGGAGGCATGTGGAAGTGGAGGGAGGCTGGTCCCGGCAGGATAAGGAGCGACCGTGGATACTGTACCAATGTGGGTGAGCAAGAGCAGAGCAACTAGTTAAGAAATGAGAACTACCCATTCTACATAAAATCAGTTATGCCATGGCCTTACAGGAGAATAAAGGACTCACTATAAAGTCACACTAGACCTTGATTGAGCAGCAAACACTTTAATATTCATAGTCATGGGAATATAATAAAGGCTAATTTGCAAATCAACCAAATTGCGGAATGACTGGTTGCTATGATGCACACTGACCACCAGGGGGCAGATGCTCAATGCAGGAGCTGCCCCCTGGTGGTAAGTACACTCCTACAGGGGGAGCTCCACTCAGCAAGAAGCCAGGCTCAAAGCTGGAGAGCGCAGCAGTGGTGGTGGGAGCCTCTCCTGCCTCCCCAGCAGCCCTAAGGATGTCTGACTGCGGGCTTAGGCCCGCTCCCTAAGCCATCAGTTGGACATCCCCTGAGGGCTCCCAGACTCAGGCCGGGCTGAGGGGACCTCTCCCCCGAGTGGACGAACTTTGTACACCGGGCCTCTATTATGGACATAATGGTTAGGAAAGGTGTGCTCTCTGCATATAATAATATTTGGAATGTGCCATTTTATAACATACCAGATGAGAACTGGGTAAAAGTATTTATCTACCAGAAGGCACTCAATAATTTACATTTTTCCTAACTGACATTGTTGTGGACCAACATTCTCGAGAATAAGACCACCGACTCCAATTAGGTCTTAAACAGCAAGCGAGGATTTATTGAGCTGGCCAGCATCTGCCACAGGCCCCTCCTGTAACAGCCCCGAGCTTGGTGCTCAGCGAGCTTTTATTCCCAGAAACCACAAACGTCCTTGATTTACAGTTACAAGGGTCTAATCAGGACCTTGACGCGCCGATGTCTGGGAGTGGGAAACTTGGAGTTATGCCTGGTTACCTATCCTTGACCCCATCCTTGTTAAAATATTTTTTTTTTCTTGTTAAAATTTTTTACTGACATTCAATTCATCACAACATTATTTATGTTGGAAGACAAGGTCACATGACTTTGGTTTCTGCCTCTTCAATCCATTTTACCACATTATAGTAATTTCAAAATTCAGTCAAACTCTTCAAAGTCTTGTAAAGAAGAATGTTTATTCTGCTGTATTTCTAGAAGTTGAACTTTTAAGATCAAGTGTAGAAGTTGAACTTTAAAGAACTTTCAAAGCTCTTTAAGCTTTAAAGTTCTTTTTGATAGATTTGCATTGTTTGCTTAACTATCTATAATGTTTGAGATTTATATAAGTTCCAGGTGAACCAATATTTAAAAAACAAAGCAGTGCAAACATTTTTTATAATTGGGATACTTGTCTTCTTTGTGGTTGAGTTGTAAGAGTTCTATATTTTCCTGACTATTCTTGCATCTGCATTTCCCCCCATTTGAATCTTAGTATTCCTTCACTGAGAACAGCTAGCACATTTTATACAGCTTCAAAGTAAAAAAACAAACCTCAGCCTGAATCCAGTCCATTTGGTTCTGTAGAAGAATCCTCCCCAAACATCTCTCCTTTCAATGCCCCGAAAAGATATGGCTACGAATATCGTGCAGCTGATGTAAACCCTACTGGTGTTCGGGAAGAGGAGTGGGTCCCAGCATGTCTTCCTGTCGGCGCGGGGATGGGAGTAGTGAATTACTCTATGGCCTGATTTACTTAATGTGGCGCTGACTCAGAGATTAGAGCTGTAGGGCTCTTTCCAAGATCAGCGTCCCATGCTGGCTGGCCTGAGGTGATTATTGCAACGTCCCAGGGACCTGTACCCCTCCTGGTTCAGAACCTAACCCGAACTGCACTCCCCACCGTGTGTGTGTGTGTGTGTGTGTGTGTTTTGCTCTATCTGAGAGAGAGAGAGAGAGAGAGAGAGAGAGAGAGAGAGAGAGAGAGAGAGAGACCAAGCATTCCTTCTGCCAGTTGCTTAATCCTTGGGGTACCAGCAAGAGAAGCAAGCACTTCTTAGATCAATATTTTCAAGGCTTCTCTGATGCAAGTCTCTGCCTGGGGCTGGAGCTTCAACTGTTTCTCCAGCTTCTCTCCCTCAGGGCGGGTGTGAACTTGAACCCTGGTAATGAGCAGCCCTGGGGAATGTGTATATGTGTGACTGTGATGGGGGGGAGGGCGGGGAAGAATAAAGTCCCACTGGACACCTGGGGTGCTTGTTCTTTACAGCCAAGTTTCTCAACCTTTCTTTTTTTCATTATTGTCCCCGCTTAAGGAACAGTTTGCCCTCTCAATTACCCCTCTCCTTAGAAGCTGTAACGTGACTGACATACTATCCATCTAGTCACGGACTGTATGTAAACCTGTGCTCCATACATAAGAAGAATAAAAAATGTTGGCCCCCGTGGGGGCCATGTGGTTCCCCACCCATGCTTTACAATAGTTCACATCTGGCTCTCTGGGCGGCCTCCGCCACAGGACAGCAGGAAAACAGCCCTCGCTGGTTTGCCTCAGTGGATAGAGCATGGGCCTGTGGACTGAAGGGTCCTGGTTCCATTCTGGTCAAGGGCACATGCCCAGGTTTCCGGCTCCATCCCCAGTAGGGGGCGTGCAGGAAGCAGCTCATCAATGATTCTCTTTCATCATTGATGTTTCTCTCTCTCTCTCTCTCTTCCTCTCTGAAATCAATAAAAATATATATTTTCAAAAAGCAGGGAAACCAGTTCAGCAGGTGCTGTGGAGTGTGTGACCTAACGCAATCGAGCGCTGAGCAGAGTGCCTGGCACAAGCAGTGCGCTGGAAACCTGAGAGCCCGCGCTGTTGCTGTCGCGTTCTTTCACACATCACAGTGAGTCTGTGGATTCCCATCGTCTCTGAGGGCGGCCGGAGGTCTGAGTCAGTCCCAGTGGGGGGCATCTAGAGCCCCCTGGGGCTCGGAGGGCGTGGCCCGGGCTGGGTGGGGACTGCAGCACCAGGACAGCGCTCCCAGCTGCAACCCGGGGCGCCAGGCAGCAGCGAGAGCCTAGGTGTCAGGCTTCTGGTCTCGGGAGAAGCTGGGATCTGGTTTGGTTCAGTCTCCTGATTGGAAAGCATTGACTCAATGAAACAACAGCAACGTATGTGGACCGAGCAAAAGAGATGCACCAAGTCGCACAGCTGCGTTTCAGTCCAAGTGCCCAAATGCAGTGTCCTTTCCACTGAACCCAGCGCCCACCTGCGCCTCGGGACCCTCCCGCCCCTTTCTGGGCGCCCTCCACACCCCTCCCTCCGGCCCTCCTGC
>NW_005874746.1:0-14410 GCF_000147115.1 Myotis lucifugus
GAGGGCAGCCTCAGTACACTGGGGTTTTTCTATGTCTACTCAGTCCTTTCTTTTTTTTTTTATTAAACCTCACTTGAGGATATTTCTCCATTATTATTATTTTTTGTCTTAGAGAGTGACAGTGGAAGGGAGGGGGAGAGACAGAGAGAAACATTTATGTGAGAGACACATTGATTGGTTACTAGCCGCACATGACCAAGGTCGGGGATGGAGCCTGCAACCAATGTATGTGCCCTTGGCCAGAATCAAACCCGAAACCTTCAGGGGCCGAGGCTCTATCCTCTGAGCCAAACTTGCTAGCGCTATTCAGTCCTTTCTTCAGAGTGACATCCCTACCTCACAGCTGAAACCACATCCTTTTTAGCTGTACCAGAGCATCTTCGAGAAAGCGAAAAATGCTCACAGTATTATTCTCGCCATATTTTCATGGGCTCCCTGCAAATTCAAAAACAGCTATGTAGTATCTACCCAACTCCACGCCCTTTCCCACCGCTCCACACACACAAGCACTCAGAGCCCCACTCCTGGGGACACCGCCTCTGCCACCACCACCCCACCAGCCACTTAAGCCAGTGCAGGGCCAGGAGCTGGCAGAGGCTGTGACTTTTCTCAAGGGGAAGCAGGAATACAAGGGAGGACTGGGATCATCCGTCAGAGAATCAGAGGCAGAACATGAGCTGACAGGGCCCTTTCTCGGACAAGACAATAATCGGTCATTTGCATATTGATTGAGTCTCTGGGGCATGTCTTGGAGGCGTGGCTGTGAGAACGTCAGAGACCAGAGAGGAGCTAGCGCCTCCCGTGAAGAGGGCGGGTGCTCAGAAGAAAACAGGTCATTACCGCGTTGGTCCGGGGCTGAGCCGGGCAGTGCTGGAGTGCGGGCAGGGCTACAGGCTGAGAGAGGATGAAACATGTCCTAGGCTAACACTCGCACATCCCCGCAGCACTATTGTGTAGGGCAGCCTGGTCACATATGTCCACATCCAAAGACACATGACTTTAACCGAAAAACACTGCCTAGTGACTATCCTGCACCCACACACAAAGATGTTTCTCGTGGTATAGTTTGTGAGAGCAAAACAGATCAAATAAAAATCGCCCACATCTGGAGACAATTTAAATATCTCTTAATAGGGAACGGATTATATAAATATGGCATAAATATTCAACGAACACGACGCTGCCGTTAAATAGATATGATTGGTCTGTATGTGCAAACACAAGAAGATCTCCAAATACACCACGAAATGAGACAAACAAGATGCAGAATAGAGTGTGGTCCAATCTGTGTAAAAATACTGGCACCATATGGATGCAGGCTACGAATGTGTAAGCGGTTTCTAAAGGAAACTGTGGACAACGGTTACTTTTCCGTTACTGTAATTCTTAATCTGTGCACAGGTATTCCTTCTTAATAAAAATGAGTCTATTAGAAAATAACAGGAGGGCTTGCACTGGTGCAGCAGACCAACAAAAGGCTGGGAGGAGAGAGAGAGAGAGAGAAAAGAAGAGAGAGAAAGAAGGAAGGACCTTAATTGGCAGGAGTGAAATGATCTCTTTAGGATCTTTGTAAAAAAAAAACACACACACACACACATTTTTTAACAGCTTGGTTGACATCTAATTTACATGCCATAAAATTCCATACTATTTAAAGTGTAGCATTCCATGGTTTTGAAATATATTTAGAGGACCATGCAATCATCACCATACTCACCTCAAGAGAAACCCTTTTCCCATTGGCCGTCACACCTCACTCCCCACACCTGCACCCCTATCCCTTGGCAAACACTCATTTGCTGTCCGTCTCTACAGATTCGCCAGTTCTGGCTGTTTTTATGGAATCGTACACTATGCGGTCTTTTGTGACTGGCTCCTTGCAGCTAGCAGAGGGCTTTCAAGCACAAGATGTAACTTCTGATGATCCCGGAGTGTGCACTGTGGCCCACTAGCCCCGGGAAATTCTCCTCTGAAAGGAAGACAATGGTCCCCCCGTCAGCTGGGACAGGCTGCATCTCGGCACGCATCATGGAGACCAGAGACCCTGAGAGGTGCGCCTGCAAAGGTGCGTCTCAGCTTTGCTGAAGTCAGCAATTCCTTCGTATTCTGGTCCCAGTCCAGGCTGGGGAGTCCCTTCTGTGTGTGGAGGGAGGACGGAGACGAGCGATTCCCAGCAGGTTGTGGAGATGACATTGGAAAGGCGAGGTAAACCCATTGATCATGCACTAAGATGATTTCATGTCAATAATTTTCCCAAAGAAGTCAAGTTTTGAAGATCCTGTGGGTGTTGGCTGCCTCGTAATATTCCTAAGCTGAGCACTCCTGTGCTCGGTGAAACACACTGCCCCCTCCCTGCATGGTGCTCACACAGTGTTCTACCGATGTCTTCACAGGGACGGCTCCTAGACAATTGCTGGAAAGTGTTTGGAACCCAAGCCAAGCCTTTTGCATCCCTCGTCTGAACAAACTAGGGATAGGAGCTCTCTGTCAATCCTGTGCGCTGTGCAAAGAAATTCACTAAAATGCCAGTCAGCTTGTCACTTGGCTGAGGTGTTCCAAGGCGGTGCACCTGAGACCCAGGGGGGGAATCCTTTCGTCTAGATCTAAAATAATTAAAGGCCCTGGCTGGTTTTGCTCAGTGGATAGAGTGTCGGCCTGCAGACTGAAGGGTCCTGGGTTCGATTCCAGTCAAGGGCACATGCCCGGATTGCAGGCTCGATCCCCAGTAGGGGGGCGTGCAGGAGGCAGTCAATCATTGATTCTCTCTCATCATTGATGTTTCTATCTCTCCCTCCCTCTCCCTTCCTCTCTGAAATCAATAAAAATATATTTAAAAAATAAGATAATTAAAGCATTGAGCTTGAAATTGTCCCTGCAGTTGGGTCAATGGAATGTCTTTCTTGGGTGCAGTGTCGCAGGCTCCACCTGCTAGAGATGTAGGCCAGGGAACAGACAGACTGCCGCCCACTGGGCTCTCCTGTTTGGTCATTTCCCTTGGTGCAGAGTAGTTCAAGCGCATATCTTATCCTCCCTTTTGCCCTGTTTATGCCTAATATTCTGTTACAGCCACGATTCATGCTCTGCCACTGATGAGCTATGAGAGCTTGAATCTGAGATCTCTGAGCCTTCTTGGTCTCATTGATAAAATGAAGCTAAAACTGTTCTGAGAATTAAATAAGAGAATGCATCTAGAGCACCTAGCAATGGTCTGTTAACACAGTGAGCCTTAAACAAACAATAGTTATTATTAATCACTAGTACTGTTATTCCACCAGTGTCTGTTGACATGGAGTAAATCCTAGCAGAAATTGGAGCCTAATATCCTCTAATGCTTATTCTTTTTTTTAAATATGTTTTTATTGATTTCAGAGAGGAAGGAAAGGCAGAGATAGGAACATCAATGATGAGACAGAATCACTGATCGGCTGCCTCCTGCACGCCTCACACTGGGGATCAAGCCTGCAACCTGGGCATGTGCCCTGACTGGGAATCAAACTGTGACCTTCTGGTTCGTAAGTCGATGCTCAACCATTGAGCCACACCAGCCAGGCTCAAGTTTATTCTTTAGAGAAACAATGGCAAAGGGCAGGAAGTGGGCCATTTGTCAGGTCCCGTCGGCCAGCTTAGAGGCATCGATATGTGAACATTTACTGAGCACCTGCTACACGCCAGGTACTTTCCTAAATATTGTGGGTGCAGCAATGAGCAAAATAGGCAAAAATTACTGCTCTCATAAACCTTTCGATCTAGTGGGAAAGGAAGGACCATCAGACGTGAATAAGCAAAGCATCCAGTATGCCAGATGGTGGTAAGTACTATGCTGAGGAATAAAGCCACGATGCGGGAGGATGCATGCGCGAGTTTGGGGGAGGCCTTGCAGTTTTAAACAGGGTGGTCGGCGCCAAAAAAGCTCTCTGTGGCGGTGATGCAGGGTGTGCGCACATTCACAGGGTCTTCTGCTTGGGCCCTACCCTCAAAGCAGAGAGTAGGAGCCAGAAGGTGAGGAAGTGGCAACACTCCCGGGCAGTGTCCTTGGGAGCGGATGTCTCCCACTTGAGCATTTTTGTTGTCACGGTGGGTTGGTCCCTTTGGAACAGGACTGTCGCAGGCAAGCCACCCAAGCATGTCTGTGACCTGCTGCCGTCTGGAGCGCACTGGGAGACGGAGATCCAAGTAACCGAGCCAGGGGCAGCGAGGGAGCCGCCAGGCACAGGCAGCTAGGGAACCTTCTCCTGTGCCAGAAATCGCTCTTCTCTCCTCGCACGGAGTCCCGGCAAAGCAGGAAATGGTATTCGGTGATGTGTCCTGACAGCAGCAATGACAGAGGAACAGACTGGTCTCCGGTGGGACTTTTATTCTTGGTGGGACTTTCATTCCCCGTGGATTTCCCCTTCTGGGCGGAGAAAACCGTAATGCCGAGGAGATGGCGCTGTGATGCCTCGCTTTCTGGACTCACGTACAGAAGTGGCTCCATCCACTGAGGAAACAGCTTTACAACATTCAAAACTGCCTTCTCAAGGCAGGGGAGGGGGGGGTAAGAGATCAACCAAAGGACGTGTATGCATGCGTATGAGCATAACCGATGGACACAGACACTGGGGTGGTGGGGGCTTGTCCTGGGGGGCGGGAGTGCCGGGGGAGGGGGGTCAATCCGGGGAAAAACAAAACATATGTAATACTTTAAACAATAAAAAAAAAACTGCTTCTCTGCCCAAGGTATGAAGAAATAAAATGTTACTCAAAGCTGTGATCTCCTCGGGGAGATAAACGCTTAGCTGATACCTATCTCTTCCGCAGAAGTAGGTTAATTTTTTCCTGACTTATCGAGGGGAACTATCTCTTAGGTTCTTCTACGAGGTACCAGATCGAAACTTAACACAGATATCACTTAGGAATTAATTTAGCTGTGAGCAGCAGAACACCCAGTTTCCAGTGAACTGCATGATAAATGCCTTTAATTATGTAAAGGTAGACAGTCCAGGGCCAGTGTGAGACACAGTAATGGTGTCAAGAACCCTAACTCTTTATGTTTCTGCTTTTTGAGTTTCTCAGTCCTCAGACCTTTTGTCTCTTGTTCACAAAACATGTCAATCAGTATCAGTGGCAGGAAGAAGGAAAATGGACAGCCCAGCTTCATCTCTCCTTTTTTAAAAAAAAATATATTTTTTATTGATTTCAGAGAGGAAGGGAGGGGGAGAGATAGAAACATCAATGATGAGACAGAATCATTGATCGGCTGCCTCCTGCACACCCCCTACTGGGGATCGAGCCTGCAACCCAGGCATGTGCTCTGACTGGGAATTGAATGGTGACCTCCTGGTTCATAGGTTGATGCTCAACCACTGAGCCATACCAGCCGGCCATAAACATTCTTATTTTCTACTCATCTGATCTACTGGTTGTTTTTCTTAACCTTTTTAAGAAAATTTGGGGGAGCATTTTAAATTCTCTACAGGAAGTTTGAGAGATAACACTTAGGGTTTAGTTTGTCTCCATGCATATCACATCAGCAAATTTGCATGTGGACACTCAGAGATAAAGTTTGCACTTTTATGACATTTTTGGAAAATACAGTGAGTGGCATTTTAAAAACTGATTACAGTCCGTATCAATTTTGGCTGTCTCCTTCTTCCTAAAACATCTTAACTGTACAAGAGAAATGTTTATTAATTGTTGCCCATCTTGCATCAGAAAAGGGATTTGTTATCTTCTTCTGAGCCTCTCGTAGAGTACACAGTCAGTATGTCAATGCTTTCTTAAATGCCCACTGTGTACACAACCTTTGCTAGGCATTGTGGGAAGGTATGAATCAAGCAGAAGAAATTGCCTGTGCTCAGAGAAATTATCCTATATAATAACAGCATAATATGCAAATCAACCAAATGGCAGAACAACCAGTCGGCAGGGGGCAGGGCCGGCGAATAGTTGGCAGGAAGTGGGCCTAAGCCATCAGTAGGACATCCCCTGCGGGCTCCCGGACTGTGAGAGGGCACAGGCCAGGCTGAGGGACGCCCCCACCCTCCACAGAGTGCATGAATTTTCATGCACCGGGCCTCTAGTTTTATAATAATAGAGACAGGATCAGCCCAAACAAATAGGAAGAAACAGCAGCATTCATGCAGCAAGGGCACTGAAGTGAGAATCAGGAGAACCAGACTTGGTCTCAAGTGTCTCTCAGCTTTAAGAAAACACTGCGATTCTGCCTCCTGGTTTCCTCACCTATAAACTATGTATTCTTTTCTTCCCACAATCCCCCCTCTCAGCAAACTGGGCATTAGGATGGCTAAAAGCTCCCCCGGGTGACTCTAATTAGCATCCAAGGTTGAGAACCAGGGGGTTATGGGAATGAGAAAAGGAACAAAAAGTTGTGAATTACACGTAGGGAGCAAGGGTCCCAGCGTGTAGGTCTTGGCAAATATTGAAAACTTGAGTCAAGACCGACATTTCCTGAGGGTAGCTAGGGCAAAATTTCCCCCAAAGGAAAATTGGGTTGCTGTTTCCAATTCTACAAGTTGGTATTATTTGGAGTAGGCACCATTCAAAGTAGGTATTATCTGAAGAAACTGATGTTTAGGAAAATGAAGTGATTTTCCTAACAACCTTAGAGGTAGTAAGGGACAAAGATCGATCTGCATGGCTCAGTAATCTAGCCTCGTGTACATGAAAGGGCCCTACCATTTCAAAAAATATGTTTTTTATTGATTTCAGAGAGGAAGGGAGAGGGAGAGAGAGATAGAAACATCAATGATGAGAATCACTGATCGGCTGCCTCCTGCACATCCCCTACCAGGGATTTAGCCCACAACCTGGGCATGTGCCCTGACCAGGAATTGAACCAGCAACCTCTTGGTTCATGTGTCGATGCTCAACCACTGAGCAACACAGGCTGGGCCTACCATTTAAAAAAAATAGTCTGGAATCCGTTTTCTCAGAGTGCTGTGATAACGCATATGCTTCAGATCCTCCCAAACCTGAATTTGATTCCTGCTTCTCTTTCCTCTTACACCTGAAGGCCTTTCCTGCTTGTCCTAACAGGCGGCTTTGGGAACCCATTTCCCCAATTCTGTACCTACACCACTGCTGACCTGACCCCTCCTCTGGCCTCCCCAGGAGAACATGACCACGCCCCACCCGGCACCTTCCCTGAAGACCTGGGACGCTTGCACAGGCTCCTGGCGGTGTTGCCACGGTCTGTGTGCCCATCTTAGTAAAATGCAAGTCACTTTCAAGGCGACACGTCCTCTAGTCTCCATCATGGTGAGTCCACTGCTTACTAGAATGGATATACCCAGCTCACGCCTGGGGGCTGGATGGATAAACGGTGAATGTGTGCCAAGAGCTTCTCCGTGGAATCTTTCTGGAACTCTTGACTATTTTCTTGTCCATTTGGGCAACTCTTTATCTCAGTTTCGCAAAAATGGAAAATGGGTTGCTCTACGTTGATGAATGTCAAGGATTTTCTAAGTAGGGACTTCTAAAAACAAAGGTGAGAAACATATTGCAGACCAAATATTCTCTCGTTTTCCGGGGTCATAAAGGACACATTAAGGGAATTGCTAGACATGCACCTCTCACTTCCCGGGTTTCCCTCCTCTGGGACACTTTCGTCACTTATCCGAATGCTTAAGAGGTGGTGGGGTTGTTGTCAAGTCCTTAATGGTAAATATTTAATCAGTAAAAGCCTTCTTCGAGGCTCTCTAATGGTGCATGTAACAAGTAATGCAAGAAATACTAGACCCCTCTCAAATGCAGCCTGGACCACCTACAGAGCATGCGCAAACCTCCCCCGGAATTCAGAGAGCAATGTGCTGGCATGACTATTCTGTTTCATGTTAGAAATGAAATTTCTTGAAAGCCTCCTGAATGCCCAGCTTCACCGGGCTATTGGCATGCAGACTCTAACATGAAAGGCAAGTGCATTATGGGAAGCAGTAGCTGATTTTAGCACAAGAGAACCAAGGAATGACGTCATAGGAGCAATACCAGTCACCATTCCCAACAGGGGAAGCATGAGGCCAGAGGAATACTGGACCAAGTCCTGTTGCTCATGGGCTCTGAGGGGTCCACCAGTCCTCATCGGAGGCAGGTGGGAATCTGTGACCAATATATTATTGATCAAAAAGGAAAACAATCAAGGGCGGTTTCCTGAACTGATGCCAAGAACCAAATGGGTCCAATGTAGGTTTTTTTGGGAAAAGATACAAAGTTTCATTTATAATTTACAGAACCCAAGCTTTTTCTCCAACCACAAAAACCAGTGCAGAGCAGAAATTTGAACCCCGAACAAAAGGCTAGCATCCTTAGACTGGGCTGTGATGTGTTCATTTCTCCCAGTTTTTTTTTAGGGGCCACAGCCCCTGATCAGATCCAGTCTGTCTTCCCGTTTATAGGGCCAAGTGCGGGATATCGCGAGATCTACACCTGACTCTGATGTCTAGTGAAGCCACTGAGCGGCACCCAGGACCACAGAAACTGTACTGTCAACCTCACTGACACACTCAGTTTTTCTTTGTTGAAGTCGCTCCTTATACCACCGAAGTTGGGGGGAAAGCTTGTCCTTGCTTAGACTTCTTTAAAAAATATAGTTTTTATTGATTTCAGAGAGGAAGGGAGAGGGAGAGTTAGAAACATCAATGATGAGGGAGAATCATCGATATGCTGCCTCCTGCACACCCCACATGGGGATCAATCCTGAAACCCAAGCATGTGCCCTGACAGGGAATGGAACCGTGACCTCCTGGTTCACAGGTTGCTGCTCAACCACTGAGCCACACTGGCCGGGCTGCTAAGCCATGTTTATTTCCTCTACTCACAAGGAGAGTTCATGTTGTGCAATGCAGGGAAGTCCCTGTCAGACCTTGCCCTGGGGAACATTTTTTTTATTTTCCCACTGCTCTCTCTTGCTCACAGCAGGCTAGACTCAAGGACATCAAGGTATTGGAACCAGAACGGCAGCAAAGGGGCATATGGTTCTAGAAAAAAGCCAGAGGGACCAGGGCTCATGATTCTAAGTGGCAGGTCAGTTGATTTAAGAGCAAATAACAGAGCCAGATATCTGGGAGTAGGAGGGAGACTCATTGAAGGGTTTTATCATTTTTATAAGTGTGTTAAAATACATTTTTTATGCTGAATAAGTGACCCTGGGAATCCTGGATAAGATTATATTTGACAACCCTGTATTATTAGTGGGACTTAAAAGCCAGTAATTTCTGAGTAATTACAGTATTATATGGATGACATTTCAATGCAACTCTTTACGGCATCTTCTAACATCTCTCTCCTGACTGGATAAGGCAGGAATATCTTCACATCTTGCAAGTTCTGTTTGTTATTCTGTGAGCTGTTACAGAGACATGCATGTCTGGAACCCCTTTGTAATCAATTATTAATCTCTCCCACGATCACTCCCTGGTTACAGGAATTCTTGCTCTCCTTTCTGGTTCTCATTGAAAAAGCTACATAGCACTAATATTAATTTTGTAAAATAAGTCACCCATAATCTCCAGACCTTAATATAACTTTTCTTATTAGCATATACTTTCTAGCTTTTGCCCTTATGAACACATATTTATTATTGCAACAGACCATATGCAAAATTTAATATTTCTAAGTTAGCATTGTGTCATGAAAATGACCTTTTTCCTATGTAATTTGGAGATGTAATTTTAATATTTAGCTATGTTTATGCAAGTTAATGTACCATCATATCTAAAATAACTCTCCATTATTCATCATTAAAGGCTGTTTGCAGTTTTCATCATTACAGTGAGGGCTGAAATGAAGACTGGTGGAATGAATTTCTTATTCACCTTCATCCTCCCCACCCCCCGGATCCCAGCACAGAATCTGGTAGGCAATAGGCACGACCAAATATTTTAAAAGTGAATTAACAAATGATACTTTTGTTTCCTTCTGATGACATTTCTTTAGGATGAACTTTCAAGAATAAGAGAGATTACTGGGACAAAGGGTCAAAGTTCTTCACATGTACTTGTACATCGCTTTTTAAAATATTTATATCAATTCTTTAAAGCTTTCACTATTATTATTACTTCAAATTTTGGTCATCAAAATGATGCCCTGGCGTTGTTTTAATTTGCACAGTACAACATACACAGCATCAGATTCTTAGTGGCTATTCTACTTGCCTCTTTCTCTCACTGAACGTCTGGACAGCATCCTGATGCAGCTCCAATTCCAGGTGCTCAGCTAGGGCTTGGTATGTAGTAGATGCTCAATGAATATTAAGCCAATGGTCTGCCAAACACTTCTGACCACTATGCTGCTGGGACATCTAAATAAAAATTAAAATGAGTAGTGATTAAAGCAAACGTTCCAACTCTGCTTTCTATGTCTATTGGGACCAAGTGGAGGCCATATAAAATGGAGATATTAATACCTCTGTCTCATAGAGTTGCGATGCTTTAATATAAATATACATGAGCTAATAGAAATAAATGCCTGGCTCAATGAAAACACTCAACAAAACACTCGCTTTATCTGGGCCCATTTAGCTAAGGAGTCTGCCTGTTTCCTTTATAAATCGAATGAGCTTGCCCTGGCCGGTGTCTTCAGTGGTTAGAGCATCGGCCCGCATCCTGAGGGTCTCAGGTTTGATTCTCAGTCAAGGGTACATACCTGGGGTGAGGGTTTGTACCCCACCCCTGGTTGAGATGCATGTAGGAGGCAACCAGTTGAGGATTAACAAAACAAACAAACAAAAATTGAGTGAGCTCATAATGTGTTACAAATATTAATTTGTTGATAGTTTTACCAAATTTCGGGCAAATTTTTCATATTGTGTACTTTGAAATTTTATTTTTTTCTTATCAGATTAGTATGTTTTAAAATGTTTTATGTATTTGAAATGGTCCTTCTTTGATTTAGTATTTTTTTCCAGCTTCATGCTGAAAAGGTCTTGATCAAATGTTCCTAATTACTGTACTTTGAGTATGTTTTTAGAACTAAAATTTAAAATCTGCTTAACTCGGTAATGTAGCCAGAGTTTATTTAGGTTCATAGCATAATGTACAAACATAAATTTACTCCCCCCTTCTCAACTTGCTATCTCATCACTACTAATTCACATGGTAATTACTTAAGCAATGTGTCACATACTGGTCAATTCTGAGGGTTTAAATGTTACCTTTGGTGTCAGTGCCATACTGCTTACCTGGTTTTGGTTGTATATACATCCTAATATTTAGTTGGTTAAGGCCCTCTCCATGCCTCTTTCCAGCTTCTCAGTACCACAATGATCTTACTGTGAACTATCTTTTTATTGATAATTTTTCTATTATACTTGACATACGATATATTAGTTTCAGGTATAGTGGTTAAACATTTGTATAACTTACAAAGTGATTTCCCTGATAAGCCTAGTATCCACCTGACACCATACATCTATAATAATAAAAGCATAATATGCTAATTAGACGGGACGACCTTCCGGACGAAGCCGGGGCTGTGAGGGAAGCCGGTGACGGCAGCCGGGGGAAGAAAGGCCTACTCTTGCACGAATTTCGTGCATTGGGCCTCTAGTAGTTATAATATGATTGACTCCATTCCCTATGCTGTACAACCCCATGACTATCCTGTAACTACCAATCTGTACTTCTTGATTATTTTTTTTTTACAGAGAGAAGGGGAGAGGGAGAGGGAGAGAGAGTTAGAAACATCGATCAGCTGCCTCCTGCACACTCCCTACTGGGGATGTGCCCGCAAACAAGGTATATGCCCTTGACTGGAATCGAACCTGGGACCTTTCAGTCCTCAGGCTGACGCTCTATCCACTGAGCCAAACCGGTTAGGGCCCAATCCGTACTTCTTAAGCCCTTCACCTTTTTCACCCGAGCCTCTGTAGTCCTAGCCACCCCCTCCTCAAAGAGGATGGGGTCATGGGCCACTGCCCACCTGCTCACACTGGTGTTTTCTTCATCTTGCACAAGTATCCCTCTGCTAATATGCGCTTATGAAAATAAAAAGGTGGATTTAGAGGGATGATGGAAGAGAGCATATTTCTTTGTGGATGTAAAGTTTCCATCAATGAGTCTAGCCTCAAAGTCACCTGCCTGGTGCTCTGATGGGTTCAGAAACCTGCAGGGTCTGAACAGTCTACTGGATCCTTGTAGGAGTCTCCCTGTGCATAACCAAATTTCATTGCCACTATAAGGAGTCTGCCAAATGTTTGTGTTGCCAAGAATTGAATCATAAAGGCAACTGGTTCGACGGGTATAAAGATGCTTTGTGCTTTAGAGTTTCAACCTGGCAGTAACAACATGATTTTCCCTTCAGGAGTAGCAAGCAAAGGTATTTTTATGGCTATGAAAGAGCAGCTATAAAAACTTGACATCACTGGGCGGTCCAGCTTAATCCAGTGGAGTGGATATGTGAGTAACAACTTATTTTTCCTTCTGTTTTTCTGACACTATTATTGGTACAAAAACTTCCCCCCGTTCTTTCCACATTTGTTCCCAATGAACAAAGCTCAAAGCCACTTACAGAATTGCCTTGTGACTAGCCCAGTGGCTTTCCCTAGCTTGAGTTGCTGGTTCCAAATGCTGATTATAATATTACCAATACAACGCCCAGTAATTCAAATCACTCCCCAATAAATCAAGTTATTGACAAGTAGTGTTATGAAAAAACATGTAAAAGTAACACATACTTTTAAATTTTTTCTCAATATTTTTCAATGAGATTATTTTGATCGATCAAGGAAGAAAGAATCTGGGAGGGAGGGAGGGAGGGAGGGAGGGAGGACCCTCAGGGCTATATTAACAAAGTTTCATTGATTGGGTGGCTTGAACAACAGAAATTTATTTTCTCATAGCTTCTGAGGCTAGAAGTTCAAGATCAAGGTGTCAGCAGGGTTGGTTCTTGTCAAGGGCTGCAGGGAAGATCTGTTACAGACCTCTCTCCTTGGCTTGGACATGGTTGTCTCCTCCCTATATCTTCACACCGTCTTTTCTCTGTGTCTCTGTGTCCTAATCTCCTCTTCTAAGGACACCAATTTGATTAGTGCCCACCCTAAGGACCTCATTTTAATGTATATGGGGTACTGTTTAAGAATGCGGATTTGGTGTACTGTTTAATAATGCAGATTTGATGTACCATTTAGTAATTCGGATTTGATGTACTGTTCAGTAATGCAGATTGGAGGTACCGGATAATAATGCAGATTTGAGACACCGTTTAATAATGCGGATTTGATGTACCGTTTAGTAATGTGGATTTGATGTACCATTTAATAATGCACACTTGGCATACCGGTTAATAATGCACATTTGGTGTACCGGTTAATAATGCACAACAAATTACCTCTCTAAAGACCCTATGTACAGTTAGGAAGATACTGAGAGTTAGGACTTCAACACGTGGTTTTAGGGGGTACATAATTCACCCATAACAGTCCTTACCACCCATCAACTTGCAGGGAGAATTAAGAAATCTTTGAAGAGTAAAAGGAAATCACTCACTCAAATCAGAGTGAGGCATTCCTAATATTTTGACATTTTTCCTTCCCAGATTCATTTTTTGTAATGTGTAGTTTTGCTCCATGACTGAAATCATACTATATACACAATTTTGATACTAGCTTTCTCCAATTAATGTTATAAAATGAGCAGTTTACAGGTATTACACATTTAAATTTTATGTTATTTTCTCTAAGTTTGGGGATCACAGTGAATTTGCCTTATGAAAAGCATTTCATCATCTGATTCTATCAATTTGTTTCTGTAACAAGAGATGACTTATTTATTGAATGTCTAAAACAACTTAAGAATGAGATTCTGCTTTTTTCTTAACCAATACATTTTTTATAAACTGTATATCTGTCCATTTTTTTTCTTTCTGGTCTTAATCTGCCTAGGTTTTTTATTTTATTCATGAATACTGGTATTTATGGCTTTTAATAAGACATAATTCATTGTCTTTTTAAATTTTAATATAATGTAATATTTATATGAAGTTCATCTCTTTTATATTAGTTGTTTACTCTTCTCATTTTTAAATGGTTCATTAATTATTTTTCTCTGTGTTTCATTTGTTAGATTTACCAACAATCTATTTATTATCCTAAGGTTTTCAGATATAGTCATATTTATTATTTCAAATATTTGTGTATATTTGTCTAAATTTGTTTCTTTTATCTTTATTTACATCCTTTTAAATTCTCTTGAAATGTTTATTCTTTGAAAATTCTAACTAAATTCACAGATTAATTTTCTCTAAAAAATTATCTTACATACTATACTGTCACCTACTCATAAGTTTTATAAAGGAATGAAGCAATTTTACTTTTATTTTAAATATTCTGTCCTTATATCCTTAATGAATTCCTTAAATAAGAAGTTAAGCAGGAGAATAAGATTGCCGGGTATTTTTTGTTTTTTTCTTCTTTTTCTAA
>NW_005874747.1:0-1374 GCF_000147115.1 Myotis lucifugus
ACGGCCGTAAAGATGGTATGGGTCTATTTACTTATAATTCAAGTGTTTCCTACAGGTTCCTAATCATTTCCATGTACTGTCAATGTATTTTCAGAATTTTACCAAAATGAGGCAGTTTTCTTAGAAATATATACATGAATCATCACGGTTTAAACGGTTTCATTCAAAAAACTCCTGCCTCTTCAGCCTCAATTGTAAATAGGAACAGTATTCTTTTCATTTAAAGGCTTTATATACAAATACTGAGCTCTATAAACTGCAATTCTTAATGTTTGACAGAACTTTCTTCAGAAAAACGCCAAGTAAATAAGCCGGAATTGTAATCATTATCACTGTTCCCGTCATTTCACAGCTTTCTACCTCTAATCTCGGTGATTGTACACGGCCATAACGATAGTATGGCTCTATTTACTAGTATTTCAAGTGATTCTTACACACTTCTAATCATTTCGCAGGACTATTACTGTGTATTTAAAAGTTTTACCAAAAATAGACAGTTTTCCTACAGGTATATACATGAATCATCAGGATTTAAATTGTTTCATTCCTAAAACTACAGTCAAATCTGACTTAACTGTAAAGAGAAATAGTATTCTCTTCATTTAAAAGCTTTTTACACAAAACCTGAGCTGAATAAATAGTAACTTTTAATATTAGAAAGAACTTTCTTCGGAAAAAAGCCAAGAAAATTAGCCGGAATTGTAAACATTATCAGTATTCTCGTCAATTCACAGCTTTCTACCTCTTATCTAGGTAATTGAACACGGTCATAAAGATGGTATGGGTCTATTTACTCATAATTCAAGTGTTTCCTACAGGTTCCTAATCATTTCCAAGTACTGTCATTGTGTATTTTAAGAATTTTACCAAAATGAGGCAGTTTACTTAGAAATATATACATGAATCATCACTGTTTAAACTGTTTCATTCAAAAAACTCCTGCCTCTTCAGCCTCAATTGTAAATAGGAACAGTATTCTTTTCATTTAAAGGCTTTATATTCAAATTCAGAGCTCTATAAACTGCAATTCTTAATGTTTGAAAGAACTTTCTTCAGAAAAACGCCAAGGAAATTAGCCAGAATTGTAAACATTAACAGTGTTCTCGTCCTTTCACAGCTTTCTACCTCTAATCTCGGTAATTGAACACGGCTATAAGGATATATGGCTTATTTACGAGTACTTCAAGTGTTTCTTACACATTTCAAATCATTTCGCTGGGACTATTATTGTGTATTTAAAAGATTCACCAAAATTAGACAGTTTTCCTACAGGGATATACATGAATCTTCAGGATTTAAACTGTTTCATTCCTAAACTACAGTCACATCTGACTCAACTGTAAAATGAAACAGGATTCTTCTTCATTTAAAAGC
>NW_005874747.1:1588-14619 GCF_000147115.1 Myotis lucifugus
ATCATTTCCATGTACTGTCAATGTATTTTCAGAATTTTACCAAAATGAGGCAGTTTTCTTAGAAATATATACATGAATCATCACGGTTTAAACGGTTTCATTCAAAAAACTCCTGCCTCTTCAGCCTCAATTGTAAATAGGAACAGTATTCTTTTCATTTAAAGGCTTTATATACAAATTCTGAGCTCTATAAACTGCAATTCTTAAAGTTTGAAGGAACTTTCTTCAGAAAAACGCCAAGTAAATTAGCCAGAATTGTAATCATTATCACTGTTCCCGTCATTTCACAGCTTTCTACCTCTAATCTCGGTGATTGTACACGGCCATTACGATAGTATGGCTCTATTTACTAGTATTTCAAGTGATTCTTACACACTTCTAATCATTTTGCAGGACTATTACTGTGTATTTAAAAGTTTTACCAAAAATAGACAGTTTTCCTACAGGTATATACATGAATCTTCAGGATTTAAACTATTTCATTCCTAAAACGCCAGAGAAATCTGACTCAACTGTAAAGAGAAACAGTATTCTCTTCATTTAAAAGCTTTTTACACAAAACCTGAGCTGAATAAATAGTAACTTTTAATGTTTGAAAGAACTTTCTTTGGAAAAAAGCCAAGAATATTAGCCGGAATTGTAAACATTATCAGTATTCTCATCAATTCACAGCTTTCTACCTCTAATCTCAGTAATTGAACACGGCCTTAAAGATGGTATGGGTCTATTTACTTATAATTCAAGTGTTTCCTACAGGTTCCTAATCATTTCCATGTACTGTCATTGTGTATTTTAAGAATTTTACCAAAATGAGGCAGTTTTCTTAGCAATATATACATGAATCTTCAGGGTTTAAACTGTTTCATTCAAAAAACTCCTGCCTATTCAGCCTCAATTGTAAATAGGAACAGTATTCTCTTCATTTAAAGGCTTTATATACAAATTCTGAGCTCTATATACTGCAATTCTTAATGTTTGAAAGAACTTTCTTCTGAAAAACGCCAAGTAAATTAGCCAGAATTTTAAACATTAACACTATTCTGGTCATTTCACAGCTTTATACCTCTAATCTCAGTGATTGAACACGACCATACCGATAGTATGGCTCTATTTACTAGTACTTCAAGTGTTTCTTACACATTTCTAATCATTTCGCTGGACTATTATTGTGTATTTAAAAGTTTCACCAAAATTAGACAGTTTTCCTACAGTTTTCACTGCTAGAACACGGCCCCTTTACAGTAAGTCTGTATTTACTTGGAACCCTAGCGTTTCAGATATATTCCCATACAATTCCAGGTTCTATTTTATTGACTTCTTAGAGATTTAATCTAACTAACATCGTGTTCTGAACTCTACAGGCTTGAATTTTAAAGAATTTTATGCCAGGTTTTTTAAAAACGCTAATTTTTTCCCCTGAAATACAAATGTAATCAGTATCCTAGTGACTAAACAGCAGTTTCTGTGACGGCTTTCAGTGTTTGAACACGGCCCCACAGAGAGTAAGGCTCTATTTACTTGTTTTCCGAGCTTTTCAGATACCTTCCTACACAACAAGGTTCTATTATTTTGATTTCTTAATCGTTCTGTCCAACTCACGTAGTGTTCTAAGCTCTATAGATTGAATTTTAAATAGTTGTAACCAGGTTTCTTTTAAATATCTAACAGATTGAACAGGAATTATAAATATAAACCATATATTCGTTATTTCAGATCTGTTTGAAAGTCAGTTTTCACTGTTAGAACACGGCCCCATTACAGTAAGGCTGTATTTACATGTAACCCTAGCATTTCAGATATATTCCTATACAACTCCAGTATCTATTTTACTGACTTCTTAGAGATTTAATCTAACTAACATCGTTTTCTGAACTCTACAGGCTTGAATTTGGAAGTTTTTTATGCCGGGTTTTTTAAAAACGCCAAGTTTTTTACCGGAAATAAAAATGTAATCAGTATTCTCATGACTAAAACACTGTTTCTATGACGGCTTTCAGTGTTGGAACACGGCCCCACAGAGAGTAAGGCTCTATTTACTTGTTTTCCGAGCTTTTCAGATACCTTCCTATATAAAAGCAGGTTCTATTATTTTGATTTCTTAAAAGTTCTGTCCAACTCACATAGTGTTCTATGGTATGTAGATTCCAGTTTTAAAGGGTTGTAACCAGGTTTCCTTTAAATATCTAACAGATTGTACAGGAACCATAAGTGGAAACCGAATATTCGTCATTTAAATCTCTTTGAAAGTCATTTTTCACTGTGAGAACACAGCCCCGTTACAGTAAGGCTGTATTTACATGTAACCCTAGCGTTTCAGATATATTCCCATACAATTCCAGGTTCTATTTTTTTTAATTCTTAGAGATTTAATCTAACTAACATCGTGTTCTGAACTCTACAAGCTTGAATTTTGAAGTTTTTTATGCCAGGTTTTTTAAAAACACCAAGTTTTTTACCGGAAATACAAATGTAATCAGTATCCTCGTGACTAAACAGCTGTTACTATGAGAGCTTTCAGTGTTTGAACACGACCCAAAGAGAGTAAGGCTCTATTTACTTGTTTTCTGAGCTTTTCAGATACCTTCCTATACAAGATCAGGTTCTATTATTTTGATTTCTTAAACGTTCTGTCCAACTCACATAGTGTTCTGAGGTCTATAGATTTGAATTTTAAAGGGTTGTAACCAGGTTTCTTTTAAATATCTAACAGAATGAACAGGAATTATAAATGCAAACCGTATATTCGTCATTTCAGAACTGGTTGAAAGTCAGTTTTCACTGTTAAAACACGGCCCCGTCGATGGTAAGTCTGTATTTACATGTAACCCTAGCATTTCTGAAACATTCCCATACAATTCCAGGTTCTATTTTATTGACTTCTTAGAGATTTAATCAAACTAACATCGTGTTCTGAACTCTACAGGCTTGAATTTTGAAGTTTTTTATGCGGGGTTTTATAAAAAAGACTTTTTTTTTACCGGAAATACAAATGTAATCAGTATCCTCGTGACTAAACAGCTGTTTCTATGAGAGCTTTCAGTGTTTGAACACAGCCCCACAGAGAGTAAGGCTCTATTTACTTGTTTTCCGAGCTTTTCAGATACCTTCTTACACAAAACCAGGTTCTATTATTTTGATTTCTTAAAGGTTCTGTCCAACTCACATACTGTTCTAAGGTGTATAGATTTGAATTTTAAAGGGTTATAGCCAGGTTCCTTTTAGATATCTAACAGATTGAACAGGAATTATAAATGGCAACCGTATATTTGTCATTTCAGAACAGTTTGAAAGACAGTTTTCACTGTTAGAACACAGCCCCGTTACAGGAAGGCTGTATTTACATGGAACCCTAGCATTTCAGATATATTCCCATACAATTCCAGGTTCTATTTTTTTGACTTCTTAGAGATTCGATCTAACTAACATCGTTTTCTGAACTCTACAGGCTTGAATTTTGAAGATTTTTATGCCGGGTTTTTAAAAACGCCAAGTTATTTACCGGAAATACAAATGTAACCAGTATCCTCTTGACTAAACAGCTGTTTCTATGAGAGCTATCAGTGTTTGAACACAGCCCCACAGAGAGTAAGGCTCTAATTATTTTTTCTGAGCTTTTCAGATACCTTCCTATACAAAACCAAGTTCTATTATTTTGATTTCTTAAAGGTTCTGTCCAACTCATATAGTGTTCTGAGGTCTACAGATATCAATTTCAAAGGGTTGTAACCAGGTTTCTTTTAAATATCTAACAGACTGAACAGGAATTATAAATGGAAACTGTATATTCGTCATTTCAGAACTGTTTGAAAGTCTCTTTTCACTGTTAGAACACAGCCCCGTTACAGTAAGGCTGTATTTACATGTAACCCTAGCGTTTCAGATATATTCCCATTCAATTCCACGTTCTATTTTTATGACTTCTTAGAGATTTAATCTAACTAACATCGTGTTCTGAACTCTACAGGCTTGAATTTTGAAGTTTTTTTTATGTGGGGTTTTATATAAACGCCTTTTTTTACCGGATATACAAATGTAATCAGTATCCTCGTGACTAAATAGCTGTTTCTATGAGAGCTTTCAGTGTTTGAACACGGCCCCACAGAGAGTAAGGCTCTATTTACTTGTTTTCCGAGCTTTTCAGATACCTTCCTATACAAAACCATGTTCTATCATTTTGCTTAAAGGTTCTGTCCAACTCACTTAGTGTTCTAAGTTCTATAGATTTGAATTTCAAAGAGTTGTAACCAGGTTTCTTTTAAATATCTAACAGACTGAACAGGAATTATAAATGGAAACTGTATATTCGTCATTTCAGAACTGTTTGAAAGTCAGTTTTCACTGTTAGACCACGGCCCCGTCGACAGTAAGGCTGTATTTACATGTAACCCTAGCGTTTCAGATATATTCCCATACAATTCCAGGGTCTATTTTTTTGACATCTTAGAGATTCGATCTAACTAACATCATTTTCTGAAATCTACAGGCTTGAATTTTGAAGATTTTTATGCCGGGTTTTTTAAAAATGCCAAGATTTTATCAGAAATACAAATGTAATCAGTATCCTCATGACTCAACAGCTGTTTCTATGGGATCTTTCAGTTTTAGACCACGGCCCCACAGAGAGTAAGGCTCTAATTTTTTTTTCTGAGCTTTTCAGATACCTTCCTATACAAAACCAAGTTCTATTTTTTTGATTTCTTAAAGGTTCTGTCCAACTTCTATAGTGTTCTGAGGTCTACAGATATGAATTTTAAAGAGTTGTAACCAGGTTTCTTTTAAATATCTAACAGACTGAACAGGAATTATAAATGGAAACCGTATATTCGTCATTTCAGAACTGTTTGAAAGTCAGTTTTCACTGTTAAAACACGGCCCCTTTACAGTAAGGCTATATTTACATGTAACCCTAGCGTTTCAGATACATTCCCATACAATTCCACGTTCTATTTTGTCAACTTCTTAGAGATTGAATCTAACTAACATCGTGTTCTGAACTCTACAGACTTGAATTTTGAACTTTTTTGTGCCAGGATTTTTAAAAACGCCAAGTTTTTGTACTGGAAATACAAATGTAATCAGTATCCTCGTGACTAAACAGCTGTTTCTATGAGAGCTTTCAGTGTTTGAACACGGCCCCACAGAGAGTAAGGCTCTATTTACATGTTTTCCTAGCGTTCCAGATACCTTCCTATACAAAACCAGGTTCTATCATTTTGATTTCTTAAAGGTTCAGTCTAACTCACATAGTGTTCTGAGGACTATAGATTTGAATTTTAAAGGGTTGTAACCTGGTTTCTTTTAAATATCTAACAGATTGAACAGGAATTATAAAAGGAAACCGTATATTGGTCATTTCACAGCTGTTTGAAAGTCTTTTTTCAGTGTTAGAACATGGCCCTGTCGACAATAAGTCTATATTTACATGTAATGCTAGCGTTTCAGATACATTCCCATTCAATTCCAGGTTCTATTTTTTGACTTCTTAGAGATTTAATCTAACCAACATCATGTTCTGAACTCTATAGACTTGAATTGAAGTTTTTTTGCTGGGTTTTTTAAAAACGCCAAGTTTTTGGACCGGAAATAGAAATGTAATCAGTATCCTCGTGACTATACAGCTGTATCTATGAGAGCCTTCAGAGTTTGAACTCGGCCCCACAGAGAGTAAGGCTCTATTTACATGTATTCCTGGCATTTCAGATACCTTCCTGTACAATTCCACGTTCTATCATTTTGATTTCTAAGAGCTTCAGTCTAAGTTACACTGTTATGATGTCTACAGATTTGATTTTTCAAGGGTTTTAAGTAGTTTTCTTTTAAAAAGCTAAGTGTTTGAACCAGAATTATAAATGTGTACAGTATATTCCTCATTTCATAGCTGTTTAAAGTCATTTTACAGTGTTTGAACATGGCCGCACAGAGAATTAGTCTCTATTTACATGTATGCCAAGTGGTTCATGAACATGCCTTCCTAATTTACTATCTATCCTTGTGAATTCTAATCATCATAATGACTTTCAGACATTTCTCTGAGCTTATAATCATAAATATTACAAGATTTAACCACCTTCTGAAAAATGCCATTTAACTGATTGGGAATTATGAATGTTAACACTATTCTACTTATTTCACAGCTGTTTGTACGTGAATTTTCCATGATTTTACACTTTCCTACAGATATTATGGCTCTATTTCTATGTATAACTAGTGTTTCATAAACATTCATACTATTTCACTGGTTTAGTACAGTGAATTTCAAGTTATTTTAACCACACTCTTCCAATAACACCAACTCATTGAGCCAGAATTAGGAATGTAAAACACAATCCTACCCATTACAAAATCGTTTAAAGGCATAATTCTACTGTTTTAACACAAACCTACAGATATCAAGACTCAATTAACATGTATGCTAGGATTTTCAATCACTTTTCTACTCATAACCCTCATCTATGCTTCTCATTTTGGTTGGAAACTTTTGTTTACAGATTTTTGGTATTAAAAACAGACATTTTTGAAATTTGTAAAACACATACTTTCCAAATGCACTCATGCAGGTGGAATTACAAATGGAAACACTTTCCAACTCTTTCAAAGCTGTTGGAATGCTAATTCTCATTGACTTAATACTGCTCTACACATATGAAGGCTCTATTTACATGTATTACAAGTGGTTCATACACATTCCTTACTAATTCACTAGTCTACCATGGTGAATTCTACTTCATTTGAAGACTTTAGGGCAGTTCTCTACACTTATAATCATAAATTTCAAAAGATTAAAACACCTTTTTAAAAAATTGGCAATTAAATGTGAAGGAATGATGAATGTTAACACTATTCTACTCATTTCACAGCTGTTTGAACGTGAATTCTCAGTGATTTTACACTTTCCTACAGATAGTAAGGCTCTCTATATATGTATACCAAGTGGTTCATACACATTCATACTATTTCATTGGTTTATTATAGTGAATTTCAAGTTATTTTCACCACACTCTTGCAAAAACGTCAACTCATTGAGCAGGGATTAGGAATTTAAAACACTATCGTACCCATTGCACAACCGTTTCAAGGCAAAATCCTAATGTTTTAACACTCCCTTCCAGACATTAAGGCTCTATTTACATTTATGCTAGGTTTTTCAATCACTTTTCTAATCATTTTTCTCGTCTATCCTTGTAAAATCTGTTGGAATCACTTCTTTACAGTTTATTTAGTTTTAAGAACAGGAAATTTAAAATTTTTAAAACACCTTCTTCCCAAAACGCTAACTCATTCAGGTGCAATTACCCATGTAAACACTCTCCAACCCATTTCAAAGCTGTTGGAACGCTAATTCTCATTGATTTAATACTGCCCTGCACATATGAAGGCTCTATTTACATGTATTACAAGTGGTTCATACACATTCGTTACTAATTCCCTGGTCTATCATGGTGAATCCTAACTGACTTAAAGACTTTCGGGCAGTGTTCTGAACTTATAATCATAAATTTTAAAAGATAAACTACCTTTTTAAAAAATTGCCCATTAAATGTGCGGGAATGATGAATATTAACACTATTCTGCTTATTTCACAGCTGTTTGAACGTGAATTCTCAGTGATTTTACACTTTCCTACAGATACTAAGGCTCTATTTATATGTATAACAAGTGCTTCATAAACATTCATACTATTTCACTGGTTTATTATAGTGAATTTCAAGTTATTTTCACCTCATTCTTCCAAAAACGTCAACTCATTGAGCAGGAATTAGGAATTTAAAACACAATCCTACCCATTGCACAACCGTTTATAGGCAAAATCCTAATGTTTTATCACTTCCTTCCAGACATTAAGTCTCCATTTACAGTTATGCTAGGTTTTTCAATCAATTTTCTAATCATTTCCCTGGTCTATCCTTGTGTTCTGTTGGAAAGACTTCTTTACAGTTTTCTTGGTTTTATAAACAGGAAATTTTAAACGCTAACTTACTCAGGTGGAATTATGAAAGTAAATACTCTGCAACCCATTTCATAGCTGTTGCAACGCTATTCTCATTGATTTAATACTGCCCTGCACATATGAAGGCTTTAATTACATGTATAACAAGTGGTTCATACACATTCATTATTAAGTCACTGTATATCTTTCTGAATTCTAATCATTTTAATGACTTTAAGGCAATTCTTTGAGCTTATATTCAGAAATTTTAAGGGAAGAAACCACGTGTTTTTTTTTAAAAAAAAATCCAAGTAACTGAGCGGGAATTAGGAATGTTAACACTATTCTACTCATTTCACAGCTGTTTGAACCTGAATTCCCAGTGATTTTACACTTTCCCACAGATATTAAGGCTCTATTTATAGGTACACCAAGTGGTTCATACACATTCATACTATTTCACTGGTTTATTATAGTGAATTTCAAGTTATTTTAACCAAACTCTTCAAAAAACGCCAAATCTTTGAGCAGAAATTAGGTATGTAAAACATTATCCTACCCATTGCACAACTTTTTGATGGCAAAATCCTAATATTTTAACATAACCTTACACATGTGAAGGCTCTATTGACATTTACGCAGCGTTTTTCAATCACTATTCTAATCATTTCCCTTATATATCCTTGTGAATTCTGTTGGAAACACTTCTTTGATGTATTATTGCTTTTACAAACAGGATATTTTAAATTTTTAAAACACATTCTTCCCAAAACGCTAACTCATTCATGTGGAATTATGAGTGTAAACACTCTCCAACCCATTCCAAAGATTTTGGAACCCTAATTCTCATTTATTAATACTGCCATGCACATATGAAGGCTCTATTTACATGTATTTCAAGAGGTTTATAAACATTCCTTACTAATTCACTGGTCTATCATTATGAATTCTAATAGATTGAAGGACTTTCCCGCAGTTCTCTTAGCTTATAAACATAAATTTTAAAAGATTAGCCCCAGCTAGTTTGGCTCAATGGATAGAGCATCAGTCTGTGGACTAGAGGGTCAAGGGTTTGATTCTGGCCAAGGGCACATGCCTGGGTTGCGGACTTGATCCCCAGTGGGGGGCGTGCAGGAGGCAGCCGATCAATGATTCTCATCATTGTTGTTTCTATCTCTCTTTCCCTCTCCCTTCCTCTCTAAAATCAATTAAATATATTTTTTAGAAAAAGATTAAACTACCTTTTTCAAAAATGCCAATTAACTGAGTGGGAATTATGAATGATAACACTATTCTACTCATTTCACAGCTGTTTGAACGTAAATTCTCAGTGATTTTACACTTTCCTACAGATAGTAAGGCTCTATTGATATGTATAACAAGTGTTTCATAAACATTCATACAATTTGACTGGTTTATTATAGTGAATTTCAAGTTATTTTCACCACACTCTTGCAAAAACGTCAACTCATTGAGCAGGGATTAGGAATTTAAAACACTATCGTACCCATTGCACAACGGTTTCAAGGCAAAATCCTAATGTTTTAACACTCCCTTCCAGACATTAAGGCTCTATTTACATTTATGCTAGGTTTTTCAATCACTTTTCTAATCATTTTTCTCGTCTATCCTTGTAAAATCTGTTGGAAACACTTCTTTACAGTTTATTTAGTTTTAAGAACAGGAAATTTAAAATTTTTAAAACACCTTCTTCCCAAAACGCTAACTCATTCAGGTGCAATTCCGCATGTAAACACTCTCCAACCCATTTCAAAACTGTTGGAACGCTAATTCTCATTGATTTAATACTGCCCTGCACATATGAAGGCTCTATTTACATGTATTACAAGTGGTTCATACACATTCGTTACTAATTCACTGGTCTATCATGGTGAATCCTAATTGACTTAAAGACTTTCGGGCAGTTCTCTGTACTTATAATCATAAATTTTAAAAGATAAACTCCCTTTTTAAAAAGTTGCCCATTAAATGTGCGGGAATGATGAATATTAACACTATTCTGCTCATTTCACAGCTGTTTGAACGTGAATTCTCAGTGATTTTACACTTTCCTACAGATATTAAGGTTCTATTTATATGTATAACAAGTGCTTCATAAACATTCATACTATTTCACTGGTTTATTATAGTGAATTTCAAGTTATTTTCACCTCATTCTTCCAAAAACATCAACTCATTGAGCATGAATTAGGAAATTTTAAATTTGTAAAACACATTCTTCCCAAAATGTTAACTCATTCAGGTGCAATTATGCATATACACACTCTCCAACCCATTTCAAATCTGTTGGAACGCTAATTTTCATGGATTTAATACTGCCCTGCACATATGTAGGCTCTATTTACATGTATTCCAACTGGTTAATACACATGCCTTACTAATTTACTGTATATCCTTTTGAATTCTAATCAATTTAATGACTTTCAGACAATTCTCTGAGCTTATAATCATAAATTTTAAAAGATTTAAAAACCTTTTTAAGAATGCCTATTAACTGAGTGGGAATTATGAATGTTAACAATATTCTACTCATTTCACAGCTGTTTGAACCTGAATTCTTAGTGATTTTACACTTTTCTACAGATATTAAGGCTCTATTTATATGTATAAAAAGTGGTTCATACACATTCATACTATATCACTCTTCTATTATAGTGAACTTAAACTTATTTTATCCACATTCTTCCACAAACGCCAACTAATTCAGCCAGAATTAGGAATGTAAAATACTATCCTATCCATTTCACAACCGTTTGAAGGCAAAATCCTAATGTTTTAACACGACCTTACAGATATGCAGGCTATATTGACATTTATGCTGGGTTTTTCCATCACTTTTCTAAACATTTCTCTCGTCTATCCTTGTGAATTTTGTTGGAAACACTTCTTCACACTTTTCTTGGTTTTAAAAACAGGATTTTTTGAAATTTATAAAACACATTCTTCCCAAAACGCTAACTCATTCTGGTGGAAATACGAATGTAAACACTCTCCAATCCATTTCAAAGCTGTTGGAATGTTAATTCTCATTGATTTAATACTGCCCTGCACATATGAAGGCTCTATTTACAAGTATTCCAAGTGGTTCATACACATTCATTACTAATTCACTGGTCTATCCTTGTTAATTCTCATCGATTTAATGGCTTTCAGGCAGTTTTCTGCACTTATAATCATAAATTTAAAAGATTAAACCAACTTTTTTAAAAAATGCCAATTAACTGAGCGGGAATTATGAATGTTAACACTATTCTACTCATTTGACAGCAGTTTGAACGTGAATTGTAAGTGACTTTACACTGTACTTCAGATATTAAGGCTCTATTTATATGTATTCCAAATGGTTCACACAGTCATACCATTTTACTGGTTATTATACTGAATTTCAAGTTATTTTAACCACATTTTTCCACAAATGCCCACTCATTGAGCCTGAATTATGTATGTCAAACACTATCCTACCCATTGCACCATGGATTGAAGGCAAAATCCTAATGTTTTAAGACGACCTTACTGATATTAAGGCTCTATTTGCGTTTAGGCTAGGGTTTTCAATCACGTTTTTTTTTTAAATATATTTTATTGATTTTTTACAGAGAAGAAGGAAGAAGGACAGAGAGTTCGAAACATCGATGAGAGAGAAACATCGATCAGCTGCCTCCTGCACGCCCCCTACTGGGGATGTGCCTGCAACCAAGGTACATGCCCTTGACCGGAATCGAACCTGGGACCCTTGAGTCCGCAGGCTGACGCTCTATCCACTGAGCCAAACCGGTTCGGCTTCAATCACGTTTTTAATCATTTCCTTCCTATCATTGTGAATTCTGTTGGAAACACTTCTGTAATGTATTATTTGTTTTAAAAAGATTATTTTAAATTATTAAAACACATTATTACCAAAACGCTAACTCATTCATGTGGAATTCCTAGTGTAAACACTCTCCAACCCATTCCAAAGATTTTGGAACGCTAATTCTCATTTATTAATACTGTCCTGCACATATGAAGGCTCTATTTACATGTATTTCAAGTGGTTTATAAAAATTCCTTACTAATTCACTACTCTATCCTTATGAATTTTAATAGATTTAATGACTTTCCCGCAGATTTCTTAGCTTATAATCATAAATTTTAAAAGATTAGCCCTAGCTTTTTGGCTCAATGGATAGAGCTTCGGTCTGTAGACTAAAGGGTCAAGGGTTCGATTCCGGCCTAGGGCACATGCCTGGGTTGCAGACTCGATCCCCTATAAGGGGCATGCAGAAGGCATCCGATCAATGATTCTCATCATTGTTGATTCTATCTCTCTCTCCCTCTCTCTTCCTCTCTAAAATCAATGAAATATATTTTTTTAAAAAAGATTAAACCACCTTTATTCAAAAATGCCAATTAACTGACTGGGAATTATGAATGGTAACACTATTCTACTCATTTCACAGCTGTTTGAACGTGAATTCTCAGTGATTTTACACTTTCCTTCAGATATTAAGGCTCTATTTATATGTATAACAAGTGCTTCATAAACATTCATACAATTTGACTGGTTTATTATAGTGAATTTCAAGTTATATTCACCACACTCTTCCAAAAACGTCAACTCATTGAGCAGGGATTAGGAATTTAAAACACTATCGTACCCATTGCACAACCGTTTCAAGGCAAAATCCTAATGTTTTAACACTCCCTTCCAGACATTAAGGCTCTATTTACATTTATGCTAGGTTTTTCCATAACTTTTCTAATCATTTTTCTCATCTATCCTTGTAAAATCTGTTGGAAACACTTCTTTACAGTTTTCTTGATCTTAAGAACAGGAAATTTTAAATTTTTAAAACACCTTCTTCCCAAAACGCTAACTCATTCAGGTGCAATTCCGAATGTAAACACTCTGCAACCCATTTCATAGCTGTTGGAACGCTAATTCTCATTGCTTTAATACTGCCCTGCACATATGAAGGCTCTATTACATGTATTCCAAGTGGGTTCATACACATGCCCTTACTAATTTACTGTCTACCCTTGTGAATTCTAATCAATTTAATGACTTTCAGAGAGTATTCAATGCTTATAATCATAAATTTTA
>NW_005874748.1:0-14405 GCF_000147115.1 Myotis lucifugus
AACCAGTTAGTAAAGCAAAACAGAGCTTAGTCATAAGAAGGCACAGAAGGCTATGTCCACACTGGGTCTAGGACAGGTTCCAGGAATTCCTAGAGTCACTGTATGGAAATCTTAGAATATCCTTTGTCATCACAAAACCAGATGTCTGAAAGAGCCCAGATTTAGACACCTACATATGTTTTGGGGAAGCCAAGATTGAGGATTTACCTCAGCAAGCTCAGCTGGCAGCTGCTGAGAAATTCAGAGTTCAAGGTGAAGCTGTCTCAAATATTCAAGAAAACACAGGCTCCAACTGTCCAAGAGGAGGGAGAAGAGGGAAAGGCTGATGACACAGGTGTGGAGGTTAAGGACATGGAATGGGTCATGTCACAAGCAAATGTGTCAAGAGCAGAGGCAGTCTGAGCCCTGAAGAACAGCAGTGATGATATTACTGTAAATGTTATTATGGAATTATGCCGAAACCGGTTTGGCCCAGTGGATAGAGTGTCAGCCTGCAGACTGAAAGGTCCCGGGTTCGATTCCGGTCAAGGGTATGTACCTTGGTTGCAGGCACATCCCCAGTGGGAGGTGTGCAGGAGGCAGCTGATTGATGTTTCTCTCTCATCGATGTTTCTGGCTCTCTATCTCTCTCCCTTCCTCTCTGTAAAAAAATCAATAAAATATATTTTTAAAAAATGTTATTATGGAATTAACAATGTAACCATCTAAAAAGAGGGACCTTTTTAAAAAATATATATTTTTGTTGATTTCAGAGAAGAAGGGAGAGGAGGAGAGAGAGAGAGAGAGAAACATCAATGATGAGAGAATCATTGACTGGCTGCTTTCTCCACGCCCCTTGCTAGGGATCAAGCCAACTCAGATTTGTGCCCTTGACCAAAATCGAACCTGGGACCCTTCAGTCCACAGGCCAATACTCTATCCACTGAGCCAAACTGGCTAGGGCAAAAGAGGGGCCGTAAAAGAAATCTTTATAGATTTTATTTATTTATTTATTTACTTACTTTTTGTGCTAATGTAGATTTTAATGTGAATAAAACAAAGATGCAGGACCATGAGTTGCTCCCCCCCCATTGTTTTTTTTTAAAGGGGAGATATACCCACAGAGAGCAATGTACCTAAAAAGAGCTGGCAAGGATACAGAAGAAACTTAACAGTGGGTGTGTATAGAATAGTAAGAAGCTAGGAAAATTCCGGGACAAGTGGAATAGGAAAACTAAGTTGAACAGCAGTTTGCAGCCACCTCGTAAATCTCTTTATTGATTTTAGAGAGAGGAAGGGAGCGGGGTAGAGAGATGGAAACATTGTTCGGCTGCCTCTTGCACGCTCCCTACTGGGGATCGAGCCTGCAACCTAAGCATGTGCCCTGACTGGGAATCCAGTCGGTGACTTCTTGGTTTATGTGTCAACACTTAGCCACTGAGCCATGCCAGCCGGGCTTAAAAGGAGGACCTTTTTTTGGTGTTTCGAAAGAGTTACTGCAGCTTGGGTTGACATTTGTACTGCTTCTATCATTAGTAAAGTTATGGCTTCTTGTGAAAAAAAAAAAAAGAAAAAAAAAGAAGGAAAAGATAAGCAGCTTTGGAGCCCAAATGGCCCATCACTCAGAAAGAAGCTTAGGGACAGGCCCTGTGTGAAAGGAGACAGCGTCTCAGGGCTGATCTTTACAGCATCTGGTGCTAATTTTACAAGGACCAGGACAGAAAGAAGACCCTGGGAACTCATGTATTTTATTTTATTTCTTTCTTTCTTTTTGAAACTCATGTATTTTAGATTCCCCCCCCCCCCCCCAACCTATCTGTACAGCTAGCTGGGGAGGAGGTGTCAGGGCGATTTTCTCAAGGAGTTAGGCCTGTCGCCCTCTCTGATTGCCGGCCATGCGGACAGTGAAACGCACCACAAAGATTCAACTGCGCTATTTATTGTCTCTGCACCCTCAGAGCCCCGGCCCTGCGCCCACACCTCCTCTGGTATCGTCTCCGCACACCAGGATCCCACCGGCACCAGACCCTCTGTTCCTGTTTCAGAAGAAGAGTTTTTGTTCCTTTTTAAATGGCCGCCGGGCCCTAACGGGTTTGTTCAGTGGATAGAGCATCGGCCTGAGGACTGAAGGGTCCCAGGTTCAATTCTAGTCAAGGGCATGTACCTTGGTTGCGGGCACATCCCCAGTGGGGAGTGTGCAGGAGGCAGCTGATCGATGTTCCTCTCTCATCGATGTTTCTTTTTTTTTTTGATTAATAACTATTTTATGTATTTACCAGCAATTGGAGGCAGACATGAATGAACAGGAATACTTGGAAGATGATCCTGATTGAAAAAACACTTCAACGTATCCACAGTCCAGTCAGAATACTATATTAGGATATAGCATAAACAACTGCGCAGTGATATTTCCATTTATTTAACTTTTAGAAATAAAAATTGTTTCTATCTCATGATTTTGCTTTAAAATTAATAGTCACTATTGAAGAAATAATGGTTTATTTTTCTAATCAAGTGACTAAGCTCCTGAATCATAAGGCCTCAACAAATGTTGCGTCTTACATGTTGATTGGACAGTAAGACCTTCTATTTTGATTATCCCTGGTAAGTAGCAATTTCGTTTCTCCAGTGGTTTCCATTTGCCAGTCATGACAGATGGTTAACATGGTGGCTACTGCTTTCAGGGGATTCTATCAGATGAATCCTCACTTCCAGTGCAAAGCTATTGGCAACCTTTCAGGGAAAGTCCACCCCTCAGGACGTCTCTATCGTGGCTGGCCAAGGAGTCCTGCTTTGGCTGCCAGGGCTTCATTCTGCTGAATATGATATTCCTGAAATCTCATGGATAGTCTTTGCGTCATTTTTAAATATTTATGTAAGCAATGTTCTGAACAGGTGGTCTCTTCAGGTTTTACTTCTCTTGTTGTGAAGTCTTTAACACAGTCCAAAAAGCAGGTTTCTGTAAGTTTATTGTAGGTTCCAAGAAATTCTTTAAACTGTTTTATCTGATCAGATTCTGGAATTTGTGCAGCCATATTCTTTCGGGACCTTTATTAGTCACCTTTTCTGATGCATGAGTTTCCTTTCTGTTCTGGAAAAGTAGTTGTCCAACTTTTGCTTGAATGTCTCCAATGAGGCCTTATTTCTTATTTAAGCACAGGCTCTTGCTTCCGACAACAGTACGAGGCTGGGGGGGCTGCGCTGCCAGTCGAGTCCGGGGGCGGAGGGTCGGGGTCACGGCGGGTGCCGCCGCCGCTGGATGCAGAACACCTCATCGATGTTTCTAACTCTCTATCCCTCTCCCTTTCTCTCTGTAAAAAAATCAATAAAATATATTTAAAAATAAATAAATAATGGCTGCCAGGGTGAAACTTCGCCTCTTGTGGAAATTGACCCTTGGTCTCCTTCAACTCACTTTTCACAAAACAGGTCATTATGAAGTATGGTACCTATTTGCTTTGTTTAACAATGGACAGGTTATTTTGATTTTCTGAATTGTATAAGTCATCCCATTCAATTAAATGCCTTATTGATGATAATGTGAATATCCCACGGGTTGGGGTCATACTGGTCTTAGAGAGCACATTCTTCTGTACCTGGAAACAGGACAGCACAATTACCCTAAATTGTTTTAGTGGCCACAGGTGGTGCGTTCCAGTTGCCTCAGTGGTCCCAAGACCAGGACAGCGCAATTACTCTAGATTACCTCGATGTCTCTAGATAATGAGTTCCTGGCAACCCAGTGGTCTCAAGACCCGAGGGCTCTAGATAAGGTGTTTCTGTCAATTCAGTGACCCCGAGACCCGAAACTGTAATTAACATGCTTAATTCTGCTTCTGTAATCTGCTTTTTTGCGAGCCAGGTGCCTCATTCCAAACCCTGGGATGTAATCAATACCTTTGTGATCTTTGCCTATATAAGTTTGGTTTTGCCACCATCTTATTACTATGAGATTTGGGAATGGCCCCTCATAGTCCCGGATTGCAATAAATGTGACTCTTTAATTCGACTTCTTGAGGCGTCCTTCTGTGATTTGCGGGGTACATTACAACATTTGGAGGCTCCAGTGAGATGCAGCCCCTTTAGGGGTGCTGTTTTGGATGCAAAGGGAGGCCGAACCTCCCCTGAGCCATTTGTGGAGACTGAGGGGTCTCTAGGGGGTGCGCACCCTGAGAAGTTCCAGGGCCCCGGAGAACTCCCTTCCGACCCAGCGAACAGGCAGGGGACGTTCGCCCGTCCCTAAAAAATTTTCAGGAGTCACCTGAAAAACCTCTAGAGGTAAGTTCTGGAGTTCTGGGGCCGGTCACTGGTAGTGGACTCAAAAGAGGACTGGACGCAGCGGGACCTCGGAGTCTGACCGCGCGACGGCATCTGGGGGTCCGGGTCTGGGCAACCTTAGGTTGCATTTGTCTGGTTTGTTTTGTCTTTGCTAGCCTTTTTGGTTTTGGATTTTTGTGAGCCTTTTTGGTTTTGGATTTAGATTTGTTTGTGAGCTTTTTTTTGGTTTTGGTTTTGGTTTGTGAATCCAATGTATTTGTGAGTCCAATGTGTTCAGTCTGTCGATTTTGTCATTTCGCCGAAATCCTCTTGGAGGACATTGAATGGTCCTTTCCTTCCTCTTTAATTTTTGGGGGATTGTGTGAATGGATTACTGATCTAGGTTATCAAGGATCTCTGTTCAGGGACTTGTCCTGTATCTGGAGGAATGGCTTTTAGACAGTATTCACTGTCTCTGGGACTTCCAGGAGGGAAGTCAAAACTCGGACTGGCAAAGGGTTCGAGTCTGGCCTGTCTTTTAAAAAAGGTAGAAGAGAAGCGTTCCTAGGCAGTTTTCTACTGCCTCTGTTCAGGGACTTGTTTTGTATCTCGGCACAATTGAAACTGATTTGTTGGTATTTTGTGGTATAAATGTGGCGCGCGCCTGTGTAAAAGTGTTTTTGTTTGTTTCTGTTTTGTTTTGTTTCCTTTGAAAAAACCTTCTAAACATCTGAGTTTCTGAGGTGATTCAAAGTTTTTAATGGGGAATGTTATCTGTCTTTATTGTTTAAATGTGTGTCTTTGTTGTTTAAAATTGTTTAGCTAGTGAAATTTCTGTTTGTGTCTCTTAGAAAATATGAATGTATTGCTAATCTGAGGAATGTTAACTATTTACATGTCACCTAAAAATTAAGGCTAAGAGTTCTAACTAACTGGAAAGCATGGCTTTGGTGTGATGGGAGGAAAGAGAAATGTTGAATGGATGATAGGCCAGTGAGCTGGGACAAGTGAGATGGGGAAACTGAGCAGAAATCCTATCTTCCCTAAACCAGGGACACTTGAGAGTAAATGCTTTGCATTTGCCTCCCTAAACAAAGGTTAAATAGATCATGTCAATCTGATTAGTGTCATTTGCTGTCCACACCCAAGGACAAATGAAGTTAGAAACTAAGCCTTATTTTGATTAGTTCTTTTATTCAGGTATTTTTTAAGGAGGAGGCAACCAGGTCCCTCCCTGCAACATGGGTAATAGCTCCTCCTCAAACTCAAACTCGAGTCTTAGAATGTATGTTAAGGAATTTTAAAATTGCTCAAACCTCGCCGCCTTGGGTCTGGTTCTGCGTGTGTAAGAAGGGACAGAGTAAAGTTTTAGTAGCAGAAGTGAAGAGGCAGGCAGGGCAGGAGCAAGCCAGAAGAAGCTGGCCAGGCCATCCAAACCACCCAGCTGCTATTGGCCAGAGCCGCCTGAGGCAGACCTCCTCGGACTGGCAACAGCGGACTCTGACTAGGACAGACTGGGCTCTTTCCAACTGGGCCCCCATGAGCCGATGGTCGAAATGAAAATCGGGGGCCAGTTGTGAACTTTATGATTGATACAGTGGCAGAGCACTCGGTAGTTACTCAGAAGGTAGCTCCCCTCTCAGGACAGGAAGTCACCATTATTGGAGCTACCGGGACCACAGCTGCAGACCGTTCTGCTGCCCCCGCCGATGTCAGTTAGGCGGCCACCAGGTGGTTCATGAATTCCTGTATTTGCCAGATTGCCTGGTCCCTCTAATGGGCAGAGACCTTTTAGCCAAAATGGAAGCAGAAACCACTTTTGCCCCAGATGGCTCAGCACAGCCTTGCCTAGGTGAAGAGACCTCTCCAATGATCCTGCCCTTAGGCCTGTCCCAGCTCACTGGCCTATCATCCATTCAACATTTCTCTTTCCTCCCATCACACCAAAGCCGAGAGAGGAAGAATGGAGACTTTATACCCCGCAGCCAAAGGCCCCCACATCTGTTCTTGTCAGGCCCCCATCAGGGGACTTGGGCGGTGTTCCTGTTATCTGCCAAAGTTCCCAAGACTGTAAAAGTACTTGTTCACTGAAAGGGTGTAAGTGTGGATGTTTATTTGATGTCTGTATGTCTACTTAGGTATAATTATTTGTTCATGTAAGTGTGGAAGTCTGCGAGAGAAAAAAATGTTTGATTTAAGGCTGAATGCTCTGACCGATAGCAAACACCCCCGAGTGGCCGCTGGGTTCTTTTCCCAAAGGGTGCTTGCTCTCTGTCAGAGGTGGAATCGGCCCGCCTTGTGGGGAGCTGATATAGGGTTAAGCCTCGGGACTGACCTGTGGGCAAAGTCACAAACAATTCCCAGTTTAGAGGGCACAGTCCTCTTAGCATAATTAGGCTTGACCTTATGAGGCTCTCTAGATCTTATCTGGGTAGCTAATGGGCTGAGGGAAGTGCAGGAAGTGTAACTATGGTCAAAACAAGTGAAACTCACAAGAACTGTGTAACTATAGAAACCACTACCTTGTTTACCTCTCGCTATAAAATAAAGGCTCAGGTTGCCTTGGGATCTCTCTCCTTTTTCTCTGTGGCCTCAGCCAGGCACAGGGAAGATCCACGGAGACTAAGGAAAGCTAGAGAGTTCTGAACGCTGTCTCTGTGTAAAACTTTCTTCGCCGACTCCGTCCACACCTTTGGGAACCCCTGGACTGCTGGGGCTAGCCCCCAGCACCGCCTAACTAGTAAACATTTCTGTCTATGTTTGTGTACTAGGGACTTTGATTTGCTCTGTGATATTTCTGTGTTGGGTTGAAATTTTGGAATTCTAGAGTAGATTTAAAGGTATTTGTGGCTTTTCTTGTCTGATTGGGACATTCCTCAGGGCAGAGAGAATTTATGGGCCCTGCCCCCTGCCTGTGATGAATTGAGGATCTTTCAGGAGACCCTCCAGGCTTTTAGTAAAATTTCCCTGCACACCCTTGTCATCCTCTGCCTTCTTTTCCAAGCCGACTAAGAGTCATTTTCCTCCACAGGGATTGTCTTCCTCTAACTCACAATGGGAAATAATACAGGCCAGTGTCCTTTGGCTTGCTGGTTAAAGGAAGACAATGGGCCCTGGAATCTGTAAAGGTGGGTGGGAATGAAGCTGGTCAAATGTACTGAAAGGGTTCGGTACCTGTTGCTGCTAGCAGAGGAGGGGCTGATATCCCCTTCCAGTGCACTCCCTTGGGAGAGACCAGATCGCTGCTCTGTCACAGGGGATGGGTATGATGGCAGGGGCCTGGTACCCAACCCACTGCCACAGGAGCGCTTTGTAACATGCAGGGCATATTTCCCCTGGCCAGCTAAGGGCTGCTGGCCCCCACCATGCCACCATTGCTGGCTGGAGGCAAGCGCTTTTCCCCAGGGGGAACAGAGAGAAAAGGACTGCCAGATGAAAATGCCTCCCCCCACCTCCTCTCGTGAGGGGAGCACCTCCACTGTCACCTGGGGACCTGCACCGAGCTTCCCACCTCCACCTATTAGGCTCCCATCTCCTGCACCCTTTGCTCACCGGGGTATAATTGCCTCTCATCCCCCGAGGGGTTATTTTGAGTAGGTGGTGAGGAGGGAAATTTCCCTGTGCCTCCTTGTGCCTCCCTGCTCCCCAATGAGACCCAAGAACCCCCGGGGACAAGGCCTCCTTGGACACTTTTCACTGTGTTTTCTTGGGGGTTTTTTGGGGGGGGGGCAGCTTAAAAGGCAGTAGTTAGAAAAAGAAACTAACAATTAGAAGGATTTGAAGGAATGAATTGGTTACAGCTGGTAGAGGTAGCCCAGAAAGTCGTTAACAGTAGGGACACCCCAGAGGAGAAACAGGGCTTAAGGAAAGAAAAGGCCGGCGGCAAACTAGGAAGGCATTAGTGTGCCTGTTGTAGGAAGTGGGGGCACTGGAAGAGAGAATATCCTGGGAGGTTAACAAAGGAAAGCGGAAGGCTGAAGGGAAAACCCAGGCTCTGAAGGATTTACACTCAGGGAGGGGGACTAATAGGGCCAAGACTCCTTTTCCTTGAACCCCTTAGAGCCCAGAATAATAATTTTTTAGTTTCCTGGTGTATTCTGGAGCAGCCTATTCAGTCTTGACAGAGCCAACGGGACCCGTAACATCTAAGAAGACATCGGTCCAGGGAGCCACCGGACAAACTGCCTTTTTCCTTGGACATCAAAGAGGACTTTGGACATTGGAAAGAACACGGTAACTCACTCGTTTCTGGTCATGTCAGTTTGCCCGTACCCCTTTCTTGGACGTGATCTCTTACAGAAACTACAAGCCACCATATCCTTCGAGGGGGACGGAGCACACTTCACTGTGGATCCAAGGAACCCAGGTCCGGACCCATTCTCCCCTGGCCGCATTCTTCTAACCTGTCCTCTCTCAGATGAATATCTCTTGCAGGAAAGGGCCAATGTGACTCTGCTTACTTGGGGAAATTACGTCTCTTTCCCATGGTTTGTGCAGAAAACAACCCCCCCCCCCCGGGGTTAGCAGGTCATCAAGCTCCTGTAGTAGTCCAAATGCAAGCCACCTCCACTCCAGCTCGGGTAAGGCAATACCCCCTGAGTTTAGAAGCAAAGAAGGGAATTGCTATCTTTGCATTCGAGTGGAATGACCCAGAGGGTGGATTCTCAGGACAATTAACCTGGATTAGACAGCCTCAAGGTTTCAAAAACTCTCCCACCCTTTTTGATGAAGCCTTGAGCTTGGACCTACTTGCCTTTAGAGAGGAGCATCCAGAATGTACCCTACTCCAGTATGTAGATGACCTTCTGCTGGCAGCAGATACTGAGGAAAAATGCCGACAAGCCACTGAGGGCCTGTTAGGCACCTTATAAGCATTAGGCTACCGGGTGTCAGCTAAGAAGGCACAGTTGTGCTCCTCTGATGTCACATACCTGGGGTACAGCATTAGCAAAGGCAGACGGACCCTCTCCCTCAGTTGAATAGAGGCAATCTTACAACCAAGAAGCAGGTTCAGGAATTCTTGGAGGCAGTTGGATACTGCTGCCTGTGGATACCAGGGTTCGAGGAGATTGCTGAACTTCTGTGCTCAAGCGCTGGGGAGGCGCAGCCGTTAAACTGGACCGAAGTGGAGCAATGGGCCTTTGAAGAGTTAAAGAAGGCTCTCGTCTCAGCACCTGCCCTAGCCTTGCCAGACGTCAGGAAGCCCTTCCACCTCTACGTGAGTGAGGTAAGGGGCATTGCCAAAGGGGTTCTCACCCAGACTCTAGGTCCCTGGAAGAGACCTGTGGCCTATCTGTCTAAGAGACTAGACCCCGTGGCTGCAGGGTGGCCAGCGTGCCTCCGGGCAGTGGCTGCCACAGCATTGCTGGTAAAGGAGGCAGATAAGCTGACTTTGGGCCAGGAACTAGCCCTAACAACACCCCATGCTGTGGAAGCCCTCCTTCGAGATGCTCTGGAGAGATGGATGTCAAACACCAGGGTCACCCAGTACCAAGCTGCCAAGGAAGCCGCCCAAGAACCAGTGGGGCCTTTACAAGAGGAGGAATTGGCAGAACAGAAGCAAGCTACCAGAGGACCAAATGGTTGGTGAACTCTACCAGATGGCGACTGTTGGTCCCAGAGGCTCTAGGTCGGACTTTAGTTGCCCAGTTACACCAGGCTACTCACATAGGTGTCACCAAGACTTCTGAACTTTTGTGAGGCAGGTCACAGATAAATGCCAAGCAAGGTAAGAGGGTCCCCCTGGAAATTCAGGCCCGGGGAAACTCCCCAGGAGAGCATTGGGAGGCGGATTTCACAGAGATTAAGCCGCTGACATCAGGGTATAAGTACCTGCTAATTTTCTATAGACTCTTTCTCGGGATGGGTTTAAGCCTATGCCACCAGGACAGAAACTGCCTATACCTAGATTGGGGCTGTCAGCAGTTATAGGATCAGATAACAGCCCCGCCTTGTAGTCAAGGTATCTCAAAGCTAAGGTGTTAGGCTTAAATTGGAAACTCCATTGTGCATACCGGCCACAAATTCAGGGCAGGTATGAACAGGACTCTAAAAGGACTTTAACTAAATTTATCCCAGAAACCGGTGAAAACTGGACCAACCTCCTGCCTTTGCCTACATACAGTCCAGGTGTACCCCCAACCGGGAGGGGTTCTCTCCTTTTGAAATCATGTTTGGTAAACCTCCCCCTATCCTACCCAAAGTTAGGGGAGGAATTAAAAGCTCAAAGTCATAACCATTCCTTGCTCAAGTCCTTGCAGGCTCTGCAGTATACCCAGAGAGCTACCCATAAGCTTGTGCGAGACGCCCTGCCAGTCCCACCTCGGATCCTGTACATCACTTTCAGCCTGGGGACTCGGTGTGGGTAAAGAAGTTCATGACCCAAGGACTCACCCCAACTTGGAAGGGATTATACACTGTCGCCCTGCTGACAGCATCCAGACCTGGCTACACCACTCTCAGCTCCTGCACCAGGAAACGGCCTTGATCCCGGCAGCCAGCGGCCTCACCCGTGAGATCCAGGAGGAGGCTTGACGCCCGTAGGAGGGGAACTAGACTTCAGTGAGGACAGTACTGACGGGGACTGTGGCGCTAGGGCACTTGGTAACTGTAAGAACATTTTTTCTAGCCAGTGAGAAAGTCCAGGGCCAAGTGGGGCTAGATGTGCTAGGGGACAGGAGAGCAGGAACAGAATAGAGAATGCCCCTAAAAGAAGTGGGGTGAGTAAATGAAAATTAAATGTGCCAAGCTGGCAGTTTAGAAAAATTAATTCGGTCAAACTACTTGTAGTTAGGGGGCAGTATAATCCCCTAACTAATGAAGACGAGTCCATGATTTGACTCATGTACATAAAACCAGTGGGGAATGAAGTATGGTACCTATTTGCTTTGTTTAACAATGGACAGGTTATTTTGATTTTCTGAATTGTATAAGTCATCCCATTCAATTAAATGCCTTATTGATGGTAATATGAATATCCCACGGGTTGGGGTCATACTGGTCTTAGAGAGCACATTCTTCTGTACCTGGAAACAGGACAGCACAATTACTCTAAATTGTTTTAGTGGCCCCAGGTGGTGCGTTCCAGTTGCCTCAGTGGTCCCAAGACCAGGACAGCGCAATTAATTACTCTAAATTACCTCGATGTCTCTAGATAATGAGTTCCTGGCAACCCAGTGGTCTCAAGACCCGAGGGCTCTAGATAAGGTGTTTCTGTCAATTCATAAGGTGTTTCTGTCAATTCAGTGACCCCGAGACCCGAAACTGTAATTAACATGCTTAATTCTGCTTCTGTAATCTGCTTTTTTGCGAGCCAGGTGCCTCATTCCAAACCCTGGGATGTAATCAATACCTTTGTGATCTTTGCCTATATAAGTCTGGTTTTGCCACCATCTTATTACTATGAGATTTGGGAATGGCCCCTCATAGTCCCGGATTGCAATAAATGTGACCCTTTAATTCGACTTCTTGAGGCGTCCTTCTGTGATTTGCGGGGTACATTACAACAATTACTCTCTGTGAGGGCAGCCGCCTCCTTGCTCATAGCCCTTGCTTGGTAAACCGGTATCCAAATTCAAGGATCCCGAATTCTCCGGGAGCATCTGGGCAATGCCGTCTCTACGGCTGTTCCAACTGCTGTCCCTGGCTGTCCATCTTGGTTTGGGTCAAGGTGTCATTTCCTCTTAGTGCCTCTACAGGGCCGGGATCCGAGTTCCTGTTAGAAAATGGGGTTCTATGTTTGGACTTTCCTAGGTCTTGTTTACTTTCAGAGTCTCTGCAACAGTGATTGCCCGAGGGCCATTGCTGCGGGCTGCGACTTACATGCATGTTGGTCTCCAGAGCATCTGCCAATTCCTGGAGGGTCGGAACTGGAGTGTCCTGCTGCGGAGATTGGCTTCTTGGAGGCTGGGATGGCCTGCTGTGCTGGGGCGTGGGGCTCACTTTTCTGCATCCCACACAGGAAAGAGAGCTTGGACCGGTTCCTTCAAGTGGAGGCGCTTTGGGGATTGAGAAAATGAAAGACAGAAGCAGAAATAGAAAGGAAAGCTGGGCCTGGGTGGGCTTCTGTCCTCTTCTGGCGGAGAGGCAGAGAGACCCAGTCCCAAAGCAGCGTGTTTATTTTATAGTCCCAATTCCCCAAAATATCAGGAGGTTTCACTAAAACTCAAGGTAAGGGAGGTATTTCCAGTGCTTGACTGGATTTACATAATAAAAACCCATTCCCCGCACCAGGGCTTTGAAGAGTTGAGCTGAAGGCATTCTCACCTTTTGGCCAGAAATGCCCCCAAGGTAGGGTTATGCCCAAGCCTTGGGTTCAGCCAACATAACTTAAAAGAAAGCCACAGCGCCTTTCCTGGCAGGGGACCCCCCCACAGCCTACTTCCAGCTGCAGCCTTACTTCCACCTCTGTGGGGTTGGGTGGTCGCTCAAACACAGGCTTGACCTTTCACCTTTGACCACATGTCTCCCAGGCCCTTGATATGGGATGTTTCTTCACCAAACTCTGCATTACTGAGCACATTGTGTAGAGCTCAGTGTCGGAGGCTCTGGCCAAAGTTTCTCCCGGATCTGGATCCCGGGTCACGCTTTCTCCTTTACCGCTTCCTCTGGTGAAGCAGTTTTTCTCCCTTTCTTTTCTCCGGGGAAGGGCAGGGTCTTCCCCGTCTCCCTAGTCCAAAGCCTCCTTGTCCAGGGACATGAGGAGGGAGGTGCTCAGGGTCAGATGGGCTGGTGGCTGCTCTCTGTCTGCTGTTTCTGTTGGAATCCAGCTGGTGGCAGGGCACTCGGGGGTGGGGGTAGGGGGGGATCTAGGTCATCAGGAACATTTCCCAAGTGTTTCAGTTCCTCTTCGGAGAGTTTGCCAAGAATTCCATCTTCATCAATGTCCGTGTATTTCTCCAACTCTTTTTTTTTTTTATTAATCCCCACCGGAAGATATTTTTTCCATTCATTTTTAGAGAGAGTGGATGGGAGGAAGGGGGGAGAGAGAGACACATCCATTGGTTGCCTCCCATATGAGAGATCAAACCTGCAAGCCAGGTAGGTAGGTGCTCTAGACCAGGAATTGAACCTCAGGCCCTTCAGTGCCCAGGCAGATGCTCTAACCGCTGAGACACAACGGCCAGGGCTCCACGCTTTTTGAAAAGGGAGTGCCATGGTTTCTTACATGCCTTTCTCATGGACCGTGAACATTTAAGTGGGCCAGCTTCCTGGGACCTCAGAATACTGTCTGCGAGCCTACCCCGGAGGTGGCAGTGTGAGCCACCAGTCTGTCCCCAGGGAGCAGGGCCCTGAGGTAGCCGGGACAAGAGCAGGGGCAGCACCAGACTCTGCATCTGTTGAGCTGTGGCACTCCACTTCCTTAAATATTCCGGGCTTCTTCCCCCGTTCCCCACATTAGCTCATTTCATCTTTGCCCAAGAAGGCTCACATGCTAGCCACAGGAAACTCAGGCAAGGCATTGTTCTGAAGCGATTGGACATGTGAGAGTAAGGAAAAGAAGTCTGATTCATTCGGCCTGGGGTAGGGCCTGAGCATTGGGGAGTTTCAAAATTTCCAGACAGGGTTGACATCCCTGAGTTAGATGATCCTGACTCTTAAAAAATATCCGTGTATATTTTTGTAGATAAGTATATGCATATTTTTCCTGCCAGAGAAAGCTGGGGTCCCAATGGCATCATCTCATCGATCTCACTACTCATCATGCCTCTTAGCTTCTCTGTGCCTCCGTTTCCTCATCTGTGAAACAGGATTGGAAGAGTACCTACTTCATCCGGTTCGCCTAAGGCAGCGGTTCTCAATCTGTGGGTCGCGACCCCTTTGGCGGTCAAACGACCCGTTCACAGGGGTCGCCTAAGACCATCCTGCATATCAGATATTTACATTACGATTCATAACAGTAGCAACATTACAGTTATGAAGTAGCAACGAAAATAATTTTATGGTTGGGTCACACATGAGGAACTGTATTGAAAGGGCCAGAAGGTTGAGAACCACTGTGACCTAAGGATTAAACAGCCCCCATAACTCCCCGTTCACTAATCTGACCTTGACTCATTGCTACACACAAACCATTTGCTATGAAAAAGCCTCTTTCCTGAAAGGGGGCAGGCATCAGGGCTTCGGGGAGCACAGAGAGTGTTAGAAAGTTAACTCTGGATCCGTCCCGG
>NW_005874749.1:0-14404 GCF_000147115.1 Myotis lucifugus
GATGTTCTTTTACTTTGTGCATGTGCTTCATTTTTCTTTCCGGGCCCTTAATCGTTTGAGAAGGGAACTTATGAATGATTCAGACAGAATCTGCTGATGAATTAAATGCAAAATTACACGTATTTTCTAGAATAAGCTTCCTGTCACCGTGGTCCTGAAACCCCAGAACATTTCTGTTTTCTTTTTCCTGCGGCGTGTATATAAAAATTCTGCCTCTGTTCACTTTTCCTTGTTGCTGCCTTTGCACTGTGTCAGCAGCTGTACCCACAGAAGTCGGGGTGGGATTTAGAGGAGGCAGGAAGTGTGAGGAAATGTGATTTCTAAATTCTCCAATTCCCATGAAGTGGAGCTCTTCGGGCCTCTCTTTAACCCCCTCTTCCCAGGTTCCCAAGCCCACCACGCACGGGCAGCTGTTTTTATTGTCTCCTCTCCGCCCTGTTGCTGAAGGAGGGGTTCCTGCCCTGGATTAGTGGGGATGGCCACACATGCAACACCTGACCTGGACAGACGTGATCCACACCTGTTTGTTGCTCACATATATTCCCAGCCTTGGAGGGGGGGGGCATGCAAGGCCCCAGGGGCTGCACTCTGGACAGTGAACCAGCAGGGCTGAGAGGCAGGCTGTGTAGGAACAAGAGGGTCTGGTGCCCTCTGGCCCCCACAGGGCTGAGATTGGCTTGTTTGAATAACTGCTGGCTGGCAGGGGAATACACCCCCTGTGGGAATAAGCGGGAACTGCGCCTGGTCCCCTTCATAAGGAGGGCTGTTTGGCTAGGAGACCTCATCTAAGGGGCAGAGCGGGTGGGGCCCTGTGGGGAGCCCACGGGAGGCCTGGTTTCACCAGATGTCCAGCAGCACGTAAGGGTGAATCGTAATTGCAGGCCTTGCACCACAGCAGCAGGTGATTAGGTTGGTTCTCCTGACTTCAGGGGGAAAAAAAAAAAACAGAACCAAGGAGCGGAATTTGCAGTTTGCGGCTTTTATCAGGAAGACCTTTCTACCAGCTGAGATGTCAAAGGGGCTTTGGGGGCGTGACAGTTCCCCATCTTAGGAAGAACAGAAACGGGGGGTGTGGGTACAGATGCCTGCATTCGTTTTGTGGCTAGGCCAACATCCTTCCAAGACCTGGGGTGCTGTGATCTTACAGGACTTTTCAACCTTTATACCAAGCCATTTTCTCTCGCATCCCATCTCTCTCCCATTCTACCCAGGACTCTATTTCTCATGTCTGAGATGACAGCGGCTGATCCGATGAACCAGATTGGCCTTTCTAGGGGACAGGTCTCAGTTCGTGCACATGTTAACAGTGGCCTTCTGTCAGTATGTGTTAAAGGATGCAAGGAATTGCCCTGGCGATGCCGGTATTGCCCACAGACAAAACAAGGAATGTTTGGGGGTTAGGTGACCACGAGTGCCGCCCTTCTCAGTCCAGAAGCTTCAGCTGAGCTTGGAGCCCTTAAACATGCTTCGATAAACTCCGAGACCACCACCAACTGCACGACACATGATAAAGCAGGAGGCCTGCACGCGCTGCCACATTCCATTAGTATGTCTCTTTCTTCAGAAATGATGAAAATTATTGAAAAAGGTACGAAAAACACAGTCATATACCCTATGTCACAGCTGATGGGACACCCCATAAGGATCCAGCATCCAGCCTGGATGCTAACTTACTGTCTGCCGGACAGTGTGCTGGGCCCAGCCGACCACCTGGCTTCCCAAGAACGACACATTAAGAAAGATGCCTGTGAGTTTTTATCTGGAAGGAGGGTGTGGGGGGGAGGCCAGGTGTCTATAGAAGGAATGGGACCCCTGAGACGAGTGGCTCTCCTCTCCAGGTCTGGGACACGGGCTGGCTCTCAGTTACTCGCTCTGTCATACGCAGTTCAGCTTGGATTATCCCCATCAGATCTGAGAGGTCACCAAGAAGAAACAAAGAAGGAGGGAGCTCCCTGGTGCATGCACTGAGCTTTGGGGTGCCCGTCCTCCTCCACTGTGGTCCTGGCACTCACGCCCATCCCTGGGCTGAGCACATGCACTGTTGTTTGCCGATGTGCCTGCCCTGTTTCTGATACTCAAACTCCATGCCGATAGGGGCTGTGTCCTGCTCTCTGTTGAATTGCCATGCCCAGCACCGCGTTGCACATATACTAGGCAGAAGCTCAATGAGCGTTGACGGGAGTAATTAACGAGCGAATGTACATGAACCTATTGCAGATGAATGTGCAAGATGGCCCGTGATGGAGCAGTCTGCAGAACGGGGCTGCTCCTGAAACCGGGCTGGCGGTTCTGACAGACGCAGACCTCACTTCTCACGGCCAGTGTAATGCATGATACAAAGGTTCAGCCTGCAGTTTCCTACTCTCATCACTTTTTCTGCCGTCCCTGGGAGGCATGTTCTTTTACTTTGTGCATGTGCTTCCTTTTTCTTTCCAAGGATAAGTAATCATTTGAGAAGGGTCTTTATGAATACTTGCAGGTTAAACTTAAGTTTTGGAAGATGTGCTGGTTACATATGTTGTCAAGAGACATGGACTCTGCTCCCATGAGGTTCATCCATGTTTTGGCTTGTATGACTAATTTATTCCTTTTCATTATTGAGCAGTATGACATGGTATGGATATACCAAAATTTGTTTATCCATTCATTTTCAAAGGACATTTGCTTGACCATTTTTTGGCTACTACAAAGAAATATATTCTAAACATTTGTGCACATGTTTGTTACATATAAAAAGTTCGTGTGAAATTATGTTCTCTTTTCTCTGAAGTACACACCCAGTGGTAGATGTTTGGGGCAAATGATAGAAATAGAATGTTTAACTTTTCAAAAATAACCGATCAAAGTATTCTCTAAGTACTTATTCCCACCAGCAGTACATGAGAGTTTCAGTTCCTCTACATTCTTGCTAACACTTGGTCATTTTAATTCTAAACATTTTAATGGGAATAGTATCATGTGGTTTTAGTTTGTGTTGCCTTAATGACTAATTATGTTGAGCATATTTTCATGTATTTAATTTCTATCCATATATCTCTTCTTTGGTGGAGTATCTAAAACTTGGACCTTTTGGAGGTTTGGATTTTTAGTGATTTGGGGTGGTTTTTTTTAATTACTTATACATTTTTGATATATGAGTCTTTCATATACTTTGTAGATATGTGCTTTGCAAATATTTTTGTCAGTATGGGGCTTGTCTTTACATTCCTTGGTAGCTTTCAAAGATGATAGTGTTTTAAAAATTAATTTCAATGAAGTCCAGTTTATCATTTGTTTTCTGTATGGATTATATGTTTGGTGTCATGGCTACAAGATCTTTTCCTAATCCAAAGTCACAAAGATTTTTTCCCTATTTTTTATTTATTTTTTTAAAATATATTTTTATTGATTTCAGAGAGGAAGAGAGAGGGAGAGAGAAATAGAAACATTGACGATGAGAGAGAATCATTGGTCGGCTGCCTCCTGCAAGCCCCTACTGGGGATTAGCCCGACATCCAGGCATGTGCCCTTGAGCGCAGTTGAACCCAGGACCCTGCAGTCCGCAGGATGATGGTCTATTCACTGAGCCACACCGGCTAGGGCTTCTCCTATTTTTTAAAGTTTTACATTTGCATTTAAGATTCACTTTAAAGTATGGATGGAAGTTCAGTTTTCACACATAGATATCTAATTGTTCCAGCAATAACTGTTAAAAATATTTTGCTTTCTCAATTCAATTATCTTTGCATTTTTATTGAAAATAAGTTGTCCATATTTATATGGTCTATTTCTTGGTTCTCTATTTTGTTCCTGTCTATCAATCTTAACACCAATATTACACTCACTTGGTCACTGTAGCTCTATAATAAGGTTTTCTATGAAGTGGTGTTAGTTCTCCAATTCTGTTCTTGTTTTTCAGAGTTGTTTTGGTTATTTTAACACCTTCGTGTTTCCAATTCACCTTCGTGAATTTTAGAATCAGGTTGTCAATTTTTACAAAATAAAATTTCCATTGGCTTTTTATTAGGATTGTATTGAATGAACCTACAGATAAATTTGAAGAGAATTGAAATCTTAACAATTTTGATTCTTCCAAACCATGAACACAGTATATTTATTTAAATTTTCTTTAATTTCTCCTTGCAATGTTTTGAAGTTTTTAGTGTATAGGACTTGAACATCTTTTGTCAGATTTATCCCTAAGTCATATTTTTATACTATTGTACATGGGCTATGTTGTATATATTGTGTTCTAATTTTAATTTCTATGTATTAGTTGCTAGCATATAGGCATACAATTGATCTTTGTTTATTGATCTTCTGTCCTCCAACATTGTGGCACTACCATTAATTTTAGTAGTTTTTTAATAGATTTCACTGATTTTTCTACATAGACCATCAAGACTGCATTCTGCCTGATTTTCTTCCTAGTTATTCTGTCATTCGCTAAGGGAGGATTAGTAAAACCGGTTATAATTGTGGGTTTGTCTATTTCTCCTTGTTGTTATATCAGAGTCTGCCTCATACTTTTTGAAACTCTGTTATTAGGTGCATAAGCATTTAGTTTGTAATATCATATTAATGGATTGGCTCCTTGAACATTAGACCAGTTTTAAGCTGTAAGGTTTTGTAATAGTGTGATTGTAGACGTAATGTGTTCATATATGCCAGTTGCAATGGGCACTACAGTAGGATATTAAATATAGTTTACTGAGAAAATTGCAGATACTTTTCCAACTTTAAAACTCACCAAAATTTGGCAGATTTGCTTAAATCATAAACTATGGAGAATAAAATACGGAACATAAGATCTCTATACTGAGGTTTTTACATTTTAAAATTCTGAATTTCTAAATAGGTTTTATCTGTGGTAGAGAGTCTAAGAAGAAGTAAGATGATTTGGTATTCAGAGGATTTGGGGTTTCTTTAGCTTTGAATGTTGAAATTAAGAGACTATAGATATTGAACAATCTTCTAAATTGTCTCTATCACTCATCCTTTATCCCATTGTTCACAAATACTGCTTTTGGATTAATTTTTCTTAAACATATTTCTTGATTTTTGAACTCACTTCCTCATCAACCTAGCTAATAAGAGGAGACATTATGCAAACAAATTAATACAGTTCTATGAGGTGCCTGCCAAATGAGGTACAAAAAATTATATAGATGTAGAGGAACATACTAGTAGTATTTCAACCACCTGAAGGGAAGAAGAAGAATTTACTTAGATAGACAATAGGGGAGGTGCCACAAGCAAAAGAAAGATCACTATAGAAATATTAAAGCTTATGGAATGAAAATGGGAGGAAATTGAGGTGGGGGTAATGTAATGAGAGCCTAGAAGCTAAAGCTAGATGATTGACAATGGTAGAGGTCCCAGTTTTCTGCGATTATCCTGCTCTATGCTGTTAGCACAGTTCCCCTTCTGATTAGCGTTTTAGTACTTCAAAAATATCCCAACATAGACAATAAATTGTAGAGTCAGCTTTGAAATATTTTAAGCTAGAGTGACATCATCAGGTGTGTATTTTTGAACGATTACTCTGGTCCCTCTGATGAAGTAATTAATGGCTTAGGATTTGTCCTTCTGCCACAAACAGATAGAAAACTGCACAGAATAAGTGAAATAACTATTGTTAGACATTTGAAAACAGTGAGTGCAGAATTGTGATCCTATAAGAAGGAAAGTAAACGAGGTGACAACTGCATTTCCTTGGATTTACACTCAGAGGTGCCTCCAGACTGCAGTGCAGAGAGGCAGCTTCCGGCAGGACCTAGAAGTCTCCCTGGGACGAGGGGCAGGAGAATTGGGCTCAGTGGAGCCTAGAGAGCTGGGATTTGCGAGGCAGAATACAAAAATGGAGGCATTCCGAGAAAGTTCTAGAAATCTGCACAGGGAGTCCCTTGAGTCTTCTCTGAGTACCAATCCTTGCATACATAATGTGAAACTCCACAGGCCATGCAAATAAAAATTTCCAAGGAGCTATAAACGGAACAATTCCCAGAGCTCATGTAGGGCAGAGGTGCATTTGAATCCTCACAGCTATGATGGAGAAATTTCATTTAAAAGAGCAGAACATTAAGTAGAGACACCAGAAGAGTCATGCCTTAGTAAGAAGTCTGAAATGTCCCCAGAGTAAAGGCTCCTTTGGACCCACCCTAACACACTTTAAATTTAAGCCTTATAAAGATAAATAAGATCCACAGGTATTTATCTTTGAAGAAAGAAAAAAGGTGAAACAATTACCAATGCACACCTGTTAGAATGGCTGATATCAAGAAGACAAGAAATAACAAGTGTTGGGGCCTAGCCGGTTTGGCTCAGGGGATAGAGCGTCGGCCTGTGGACCGAAGGGTCCCTGTTTCGATTCCAGCCAAGGGCACATACCCGGGTTGCGGCCTCGATCCCCGTAGGGCTCGATTCTCCACAGATGTTTCTGTCTCTCTCTCATTCTCCCTTCCTCTCTGAAATCAATAAAGAAATATATTGTAAAAAAAGAAATAGTAAGTGTTGGTAAGAATGTGGCCCAAAAGGGAACACTCCACTATTGATAGAAAATGTATATTGGTGCAGTTACTATGAAAAGCAGTTTGGACATTTCTCAAAAAATTAAAAATACAACTACCATATGATCCATTAATATATACTTCTAGATATTTATATGAAGAAAACAAAAACTCTAATTTAAAAAAAATGTATGCAACCTCATGTTTACTGCAGCATTATTTACAATAGCCAAGATTTATAAACAATCTAAATGTCCATCGATGGTTGAACAAATAAAGAATATGTAGTATATATAATATATATATGTGTGATATATGGATGGTGATATATATATATATATATATATATATATATAAATGCAATATATGCATATATGACTAATATTCAGCCTTAAAAAAGAATAGAATCTTGACCTTTGTGACAGTAGGGATGGACCTTGAGGGTATTATGCTAAGTGAAATAAGTCAGACAGAGAAAGACAAGTACCTTATGACCTTATTTATATATAGTCTAAAAAAAAAAGGGGGAGAGGTGGGAGTGGGCAAAATGGACTGCAGGGAGTAAAAAGGTACAAACTGTGATTATAAATTTTGGTTATAAAATAATTAAGTCATGGGGATATAATGAATAGAATGGTGACTATAATTAATAATATTATATTGCATATTTGAAAGTTGCTAAGAAAATAAATCTTAAAAGTTCTCAGCATACAAAAAAATTGTAACTAGCCCTAACCGGTTTGGCTCAGTGGATAGAGCGTCGGCCTGTGGACTGAAAGGTCCCAGGTTCGATTCCGGTCAAGGGCATGTACTTGGGTTGCAGGCACATCCCCAATAGGGGGTGTGCAGGAGGCAGCTGATCAATGTTTCTCTCTCATTGATGTTTCTAACTCTCTATCCCTCTCCCTTCCTCTCTGTAAAAAATCAATAAAATATATTTTTTTAAAAATTGTAACTATATATGGTGACTAGACTTCTTGTGGTGATTATTTTACAATATGTACAAATATTAAAGCATTATGTTTTACAACTAAAAGTAATAAGGTGTTGTATTTCAGTGATCTATACTAATAAAAAGGGTAGTATGCTAATTAGACCGGATGTATTCCCGACGACCATCTGGACGTCCTTCCGGACAAAGCCGCAGGCAAGCCACGGATGGCGACTGCTGCTGCCCAAGACCAACCCACGGCTCAGGCAAGCCGGGGATGGCAGCTGCCCAGCCACCCAGGGCCAGCCCGAGACTCAGGCAAGCCGCCAATGGTGGCTGCCCAGTGGCCCAAGGCTCAGTTAGGGGGCGATGAGGCTGGCAGGGGAGCAGTTAGGGGGTGATCAGGCCAGCAGGGGAGCCGTTAGGGGCATCAGGCTGGCAGGCAGAGGCAGTTAGGAGCCGTCAGGCAGGCAGGTAGGCTTTCCAAAACAATTGAGGGGAAGAAACAGAACCTCAAGTGATATCTAAGTGTTTATCATAATGTGCCCTTGGCATCCCAGAAGGAAAGGAGAAAAAGAGGCAGAAAGAAATAATGGTGATGAAATACTGGCCAATATTCTTCCATATTTAGTGAAAACTACAAACCTACAGATCCAGGTAGTTCAAACAAATTCAAAGTTGGATAAATACAAAGCACATTACATTAGAGCAGATGATACTTAAAAAGCTAAAACTGAGTAAGAAAGAAAAATTTTAAATAGCTAGGCTAGGGGGAACAAACAAAAACATGGCAACCACCTTATTGTGAGAAACAATACAAACAGCAACACAGTGGATTGGAATCTTTAAAATGTTGAAAGAAAAAAAAATCTGTCAATGTAGAAATCAATATTCAGTGAAAATATCTTTCATAAATGAAAGCCAAAAGGAATTTTTCATATAAATAAAAGGTGGGAGAATTCATTGCAAAGTGGACTAAAGAAATATTAAAGAAAGTTCTTCAGGCTTAAGAAAAATAATGCCAGATGGAAACTTGGAGCTACTTATGAGAATAAAGAGTTCCAGGAATGGTAAATATATTAGTGAATATAAATATCTTCCTAATTTAATTTTAAAGATAACTGGAATCTAAAACAAAATGATAACAATTTATTGAAATGTTTATAATATACGTAAAAGTAGAATGAATGACAAACAATAGTACAAAGGACTGGAGGGAGAAAATAAAGATTACTGTTGTAAAGCTCTTACATTAGAAGTAGAATTACATATTCCTATATGGCAGATATGATAATAATGCATATTTTAAACGGAAGAGCAGCTACTTAAAAATTAAATAGAGATATAGCAAACTAGCCAAAAATATGGAAAATTCCAAGAAAGATTCAATTCATACAAAAAAAGGCAGGGAAAAGAGAAAACAAAAACAAAAACAACAGAAGAATAGACAGTGCACATAAAAAAACAACTATCAAATGATAGATTTAAACCAAAGCCTAATGTAATATACACTTAACATTAAATTAATGTCACTTCATAATTACATTAAATGCAATGGCCGAAACACTGATTAAGAGACCAAGATTGTTAGAGTAAAGATAATAAAAGCAGTAATCAACTATACTAGTATGTTGTCTACATGCTTTAAATATAGAGATAGGCAAAGTAAAAAGGATGGAAAATATATGTAGATATTAATCTAAAGAATGATAAAGGGCTACATTTATATCAGCCAAAGTAGAATACAGGATAAATACAATATTGCCAGGGATATAGTGGTATGTTTTAATGTGATAAAAATTATATAGCAAGTCATCAAAGTGTATAACAACCTCATATGTGCATATATTTAATAAAACAGCTTTGCATTACACGAAGCAAAAACTGGTAGAATTGCCAGGAAAAACTGACAGATTCACAATTTCCATTGGAAATTTCAACCTTCAATATTCTTATTATTTGATAGAACAAGTAGACAGAAAATTAGTAGTATCATGGAAGACCTTAAAATATTAACAACCAACCTGACCTAATTGACACTGTGCCTAGTAGTACTAAACCCAATAATTTATTAGTTAACCTTTTAGAAAGAATACTATTCCCAGCAGTTCTGCACTCAGTATTCTTTATCAATGCACATGGGGCATTTGGTAAAATAGACCATATAGTAGTCTATAAACAAATCTCATTAATTTAGAAGCATTGGAAAATATAATTTGTTCTCCATCTAAGACAAAATTAATTTAGAAATCAAAAACCAAAAAATATCTGGAAAACTCCCCAAAGTTAGAATATTTAAGCAGCACATTTCTAGATTAAAGAAAAAAATCACAAGAGAAATTAGAATGTATATTAAATCTAATGAAGATGTATCAGATAAAAATCTGTGGGATTCAGCTAGAGCAACATTAGAGGAAATTGTATAGCTTTCATAGTTTATATTAGAAAAGAGGTTGAAAAGCAAGTATGTAAGTTTTCACCTTAAGAATTTAGAGTATAAAGAGCAAGTTAAGCCCTTAGGGGAGTAGAAGGAATTAATAAACATAAGAGAAGAATTTATTTAAAGAAAACATGAACAAAGAGAAGAGAAAAATTTATGAAATCTAAAGCTGATACATTGAAAATGTCCATAAAAATAATAATCTTCTAAGTGAGCTAATAAGAAAAAAGAGCAAACACAAATTATCACTATCATCAATGAAAGAGGGGACATTACCACAGATCTTACAGATATTAAAAATAATAAGGGGCTATTATGAGCCATTTTATGCTAATAGAGTCAACAATTCAGATACAAATTACCAGATCAGACACCAGGAAAAATAGATATCTGCATAGCTCTGTCTGTGTTAAAGAAATTGAATTTGTAATTCCCCAAGGAAAACTCCAGGCTTTACTCATAAATTTTACCAAGAGTTAAGGAAGAAAGAATACTAATCATTTACAGAATTTTTTAGAAAATTAAAAAGTAGGAAATACTTCCCAAATACTTATTTGAAGATAGCATTGTCTTGACAAGAGAACCAGATTAAGAAAACTATAGACTAGCACCTTTCATTTGCATAGACTCAAAAGCCTTCATAAAATTATAGCAATTCAAATCCAGACATATATGAAAAAGGTCATACCATGACCAAGTAAGTTATCCCAAGAATGTAGGAAAAGTTTAACATACAAAATTAATCAATTTAATGTTTCATATTAACTTATAAAGGAGAAAACCATATTATTTCAATTGAGGCATTGGACAAAATTGAATATATAAATTAACTCAGCAAACTAGGAACATAAGAGAACTTCAGCTTGTTAAAAGGCATCCTCAAAAAGCCTATAGTAACAATATAATTAGTGAAATGCTTTCCTCTTAAGTTAATAAGCCAAGGATATATACTCTTGCCAATTTTTATACACGAGTAATAACCAATATAAAAATGAAGTAAGATAGTCCATTCAAACAGCATCAAAATTGTGTATAAAGTACTTACTGATAAATTTAGCAAACTGCATGCAAGAATTTTACTCTGAAAACTATAGAAAATTATTAAGGGAAATGAAAGCCTAAATAAATGGAGAGCTAAAGTGTGGTTCTTCGGGAAGCAGACACTGACACAGACAGAAATGCCAGTGTAATGAAATCTATAAAAGACCCATATATACCGTCAGCCCCATTGTTTACAGCAGTTATGTTCTGTAAAGTGCCATGAAGACTGAATTCACAAATACCAACCCGAAGGAAAATAGTGTTAGGTTCCTGCAAGCCTGTTTGGTCACCACGATTTCATCAACCCATCAATACACAAGTTTGTTTTATACGTGTCTTTCTGTTTAAAGACACCTTATTTAATATGTATTGCTGGTTCATTAACATGGAACTGATGGCCAACACTAACTCAGGCCTGAGTGAAACTTACCGAACCCACAGGATTTCTCCGTAACGTGCATTACGGCTTTCTTGCACTTAGGAGCAGTAGAAGCACTCCAGCACTGCACTTGGGGACGTTGTAAACGTTGGTTGGGAAATCACCAACAAACCCCACAGAGATGCAAAAAAAAAAAAAAATGGCGTTGAATATACCAGAGAACGACCCTTGTTTATAGTATGAGAGCTGAGAAGAGGCACAGCGTCACCTGTTGGGCCTCAGCTGGGAACATGCACATTGAGCAATTTAAATTGTTACCATTCTGGCCACGTCCGTGAATGACCACTATGATACTGTGACTTATAATAAATATATATTTGGTCTTCCTCCCTCTTTCATGTACAAAAGCCCCTAAAACCCTGGGAATTTCCTAAGTGACAGAGAGAGAAAGGTTTCTTTTTGTTACTAATAGATAGCAAAGCTCTTTCAACCACACCTGAGTTTCTGTTGATGAAGTGAGCTTTGGAAACCCCCTGGATAACTTCAGGATGGAGGCCAGCTGCCAGGAGAACCAGCCATGAAAGTGGAGAGTGCTGGAATTTTCAGCCCTACCTCCTGACCTCCAGGGAGCAGAGAGGGGGTTAAAGGTTGAATTCATCTCCAATGGCCAAGGATGTAATCAGTCATGCCTAGGTATGAAGGCTTCAGAAAAATCCAGAAGGCTGGTGCTCCGGGTTGGTGAACAGGAACTCATTCATGGGCCGAGAGACTGGTACACCCCAAACTCCATGGGGACAGAAGCTCCTGTGTTCAAGGTCTTCTGGACCTCACCCTATGTACCTCCTCATCTGACTATTCATTCCTACCCATTCATTTGTGGCTGCCCATTCATGGACATTTATATTGAGTAAATGCTTGGGAGTACAATTGCTGGGTTATATGTTGATCAGGGTTTCTCAGCCTTGGCACTATTGATATTTGGGGCCAGATATTCTTGTTTGTGGGAGACTTACCTGTGCATTGTTGGATGGTTAGCAACACCCCTAGCCTCTACCCACTAGATGCCGGTAGCACCCCCTCAGTTGTGATTGCCAACAATTTCTCCAGATATCACCCCTGGTTGAGAACCATTATAGAATTCGTTAGCCACTTAGTGGAGATTGATGATAATATTGTAAAAGCAAACAGTGCTCCATAAAGGAAATACTTTATTTTCACATTCGTGAATGTGTCTTAAGAGTTTTTTTTTACCAGAGAGAAGCAAATCTTAGCTCTTTCATTCATTCATGGAAGGTTCTATTTAGTACATTTCATTCAAAAACCCCAAAGCATTAGGCCCATTGTGTCTAGATGTCGGAAAGCATATGATAGTTTTATTAATAAAGTTTTAGCTGTTTTGTTTGGGTGCTAATGTTGGATACTATAGTTACCATATTTACCTGGTTGTTAGTCATGTTTCAGGAAGTTCTTACGGAACTTCATTTGTGAAATAGGCTTTTCAAACGGTTCAGGACTCTAATGTCGCTGTCACACTCCTCTTATCTGTGCTGCTGTTTACTCATTTTTGGAAAAGAAGCATGAGCTTGCAGTATTTTCTAAAGCAGGTTGCTAAATGCTTGAGTCGTCATTTTTTGGAAGAATTTATCGCAGGCGAGAGCGATTCGCATAGGAACGTATGTATTTTCTGATGAGCAATCACTATTTTTGCAGAAGCTGCCACCGGGAATCTAATTTTAGGTGTCGCCAGCGTCCATGCATGTGTAATTTTGACTGGATCTACATTCCTCTCATTGTTGAAATTCGTTGAGTGATTCTGTAATTTGCTTTAAAAATGCAAAGAAGATCATTTTGTAGCTATATTTTAATTTGCAGAGCTTGTGCTTCTGCCACTGATGTTTATTTCTCCTGACAAGACTTTAAAAGTGTGGGAGGACTCTGCACTGTGACTCCCGTGGAGGCGGCCCGGATCCTTGGGCAGTCCTCCTGCGTGACCCGTTCTCAGTGCCGACCCTCCGCATTTCCAGGATGAGAGTCTGTGCTATGCTGCACCCAGAAGAGCAAGGCCGCCTCCCGCTGCCTGTGAGCCCACCTGGTACCCAGAGGAGCCTGACAAAGAGCCTGAGAAGGGCAGCCGTGGTGTCACTCTGGACATTTTCATGATGCCTGTGTCTCTAGAAAAGACAGTACCAGTGGCCCGGGTCCTGAACAATTATGAGAAGTCAGACCAACTCAGGGAGGCACTTTGCAGAGGAGAGAGCAGACTCAGGTGGGCCAGCCCTGGATCCCAGAGCTGGTGTGTAACTGAGCAAGCGCAGGCCTCTGAGTAAAATCCAGGATTTTCTTTTCTGCTCTGCCTGCCAAAACTTTATCTGTCCAAACATGAAACCCAGCCTAATGGTCTTTAATCAGAAATGCTTAGCCTTTCAGACCAGTAGCCCCCAATCAGAGCTCTCCGGACATACGTCACGGGCACATTTTGAGAATTAGTTGGTTAAGTGATGTGTTTCCAAAACAGAAACAGATGACCTCGTGGCAGAGTGAGGGGCAGGCAGGTGCTGGTGCGGGGCAGCAGGTGGCCTCAAAGCCCCAAGACCCAGAGCCGACCCAGGAGGCTTTCCTGGAAAGGAAGTTCCGCTCCCCATCGCCCCGGTGCAGGTGCGGTGCCGGGACTGAGGCTGAGACGTGGGCTTGCAGAGAAGGCAGCCTCCAGAGAAGCCTGGGTCATGATTTTTGCTGTTTTCTACCCTCTGTGCCTCCGCCTGGCACTCACTGGCCCCTGATTTAAGGGATTGCATTTGCAGGCAGTTTGCTAATTACGACTGCACGAGGCACTTCTGGCTTAACGGTCCGAGTGAGTGGGTGGGAGCCAGCACACAGCCGTGGCCTCCCGTTGCCATCTGTGATTTAGAGCAAAATCTTTGGGAGAAGTCTAACTGCCTGAATTACTGCTCTTTTATATGTTTTTAAATGAGAATGTAAAGGCCAAGGGCATTTTTTTCCATTTAGTACTATTAAATCCATCGTTAAATCTCTCACTGAACACTGGCTGATTTTAATGATGCCCTCAAGTCCGGTCCTGGTGCTTGACTGTGTTAATCTTGTTGTATAGATAGATAGATAGATAC